>NW_028086067.1:0-615 GCF_014824575.4 Sturnira hondurensis | reverse complement strand
GATTTTCTGAACACTAAAGCTCTCAACCTATACGCTACAAAGTCTTCAATTGCTTTTTTTTTTCTTTTAAGTTGGTGGTAAGCTTTGTCTCTTTAAATAAATGATATGGTTCAAGAGACCAATTTCCATGTTCTTGCTTATAGGCAGAGGTTTGAGAAATATTTGTTGATGACAAGTTTTAGTCATTTAAAAAAATAACTTTCCTCCGCTTGAACATTATTAATAATGATACAGCCAAGGGGGGGGGGCCCAAAAGGGATTTGGAATGGTGTCCAGGACTCAAGGTGTATAGGAATATTGGAGAGACATATAAGGCATCCTCACCCCTTCCCCCCCACAGGTGTGAGTTGGGGGAAGGGACACATGGAGCAGGAACAGGCAGGGCTGTTTTGTACAGCCACAGCCTTGCAGCTAATCCCTGGCATGGTCATTTAACATATCTATAGCCTTTGTCGGGTCACTTGGGTATGTTAAATGGCTGTGGCCCTGGAGCCAGGGAGATGAAGTCACTTCCCCCCAACATGCAACTGGGGGCCAGGTCCCCAAAGTTACAGCGCCTGCACGGGAGCTTGGAGAAGATTGGCTCCAGGATGTGGGGCCAAACCTGCCCAGACT
>NW_028086066.1:0-566 GCF_014824575.4 Sturnira hondurensis | reverse complement strand
CAAACATTTTAAGGACTCTACAATATCTTACATAATAGAAATAGCAAAAATGCAGCAATATATACTCATTTACTTTTTCATTAAATTACTTAGGATAATAAATCTATAGATTTTTCCCCTTTTGAGAAGGTATAGTCCTGTGAAAACCTTTACTCTATCTTCTTGTTATTGTTTGATGACATTCTACTTTCTGCCTTCATTTTACTCGAATGCTTTTGTGCCTAGTAGGGGCCACCGCCTTCACCAACTCTTTCTTTATACCACCCTAAGACCCTGAAATAAAAATCCTACCACCATGCTGATGAAAACAATTTTTTAAATAAATTCATAGGTTCTATGGCAAATGAGTTATTCTCAATACTCATTTTACTTAAACTCATCAGTTTGTGCTTTGAACAGCCTTTCAGAAGTGTGTTTTACTTATGTAATGACCATCTAATTACTTTCTTTTATTAACAAACATTTTCCTTACTTTCCACTAGTTTCTCTTTCTTTTTAAATTTCCTGCATCTTTTCCAAAAATTTAGTTCTTAGTCTTTCGCTCCATTTTCGTTCATGCTCTTATC
>NW_028086065.1:0-705 GCF_014824575.4 Sturnira hondurensis | reverse complement strand
GGATCAGGGGCTCTGTCCAGGCACACCAAAGTCACACACCGGGCACACCAGGCACACCAGGAATGCACATTGTGAACAGGAATGAACATAACCTGCCTGTGCCACAGACACCTATATAGATCCTCCTCGGTATGGGATCCCATCCCAGCTTGGCTCTAACCCATCTGAATAAAGACCATGGACCCAGCATGGGCCCCGAGAAAGCAGGACCCAGCATCCCAGAGAAAGCAGGTCAAGCCTGAGAGTAGGGAGCAGCAGGGAATGGAGGTTGCCTGGGCTTTGGAAACAGATAGACCTGATTCTGAATATCCCTTTAATTCCCCCCCTTCTCTTTGTCTCCACCCATCCATGCTGTCTGGGCCCTACCTGCCCTGCCTGGCTGACTACAACAGCAGCTTCCCTGGTCTCCTGCCTCTCCTGATGCCCAATTCAATCCACCCTTCACTTCCACCAGCCTCACCTCCTTTATAAGATACAGTTCTGATCTGGTTACCCCCAATCACGATGTTTTCCCAGAGTGTTGAGGGAAGATTGTCTTGGGTCCTAGGAAACACATTCCAAGACTAAGATCGAATGGGGTTGGTTTTGTGCTGAGTGCTCTCAGATCAAACACCTGTAAGGAATGGATGCAGGATTCAACAGTGGAAGAAGGCAGCAATTACAACCAAGGTCTCAGCTAATCTCATGGGGATCTCTGGAGCTGGC
>NW_028086064.1:0-699 GCF_014824575.4 Sturnira hondurensis | reverse complement strand
AGCCACTCTGAGTGTCACCACCTCTTACAAAAACAAAAACAAAAACACCTCACAGTAACAAGTGGAACCAAGGCACCCTTCTGGAATCGTAGGAGAAGTGATCTCCACCCAGAAGAACCTCAAGGTGCTTTGGTGGCCAGGAAAAATGGCGACATGGACCCCACGCGTTAAAAACACCGTTCATGAAAGTGAGAGGTCGGTGGAGAATCTAAACCTAAAGATAAAGGCAAACAAGACAGGGATCCCGTCGCAGCAGGACGGTAAAAAAAAAAAAAAAGGAGAAAGGTGGGAGGGTGGAAAGAACAGAGGCTTAGAGGACAGGGGTAAGGGGGAGACAGGAACCAGAAGAATAAAGGGATTTTTAAAGGGTGACGGGCCCCAAGGTAACAACCGTACTCCACGCCCGGCTCGTCTCGGACTACGGCTTCCAGGGAGCGCCTCCGACCCTCCGCGCTCCCGGGCCCCCTGGTCGGAGCTGAGCCCGGCACAGAGCAACAGCCGGAGCCAGTCGGAGTCGGGGGCGTAGGCGACGACGCCCTCCGTCCAGCCAATCTCACCGCGCTCTCGCGGACGAGCTGCTGATGACGTCAGGGTTGTGAGGAGACGTCAGCCCGCTGCAGGCGTTGAAAATCCACTTCCGGGTCTCCCGGGCGTTCGATCGTGCGGGCGCGAATTGCTCTGAGCGCGGCTTCTCCGTGG
>NW_028086063.1:0-773 GCF_014824575.4 Sturnira hondurensis | reverse complement strand
CAGGGCACATGCCTGGGTTGCAGGTCAGTTCCCAGCAGGGGACGCACGAGATACAACCATACATTGATATTTCTCCCCCTCTCTAAAGATAAATAAATACAATATTTAAATAAATAAATAAATATATTTAAAAAAGGAAAGGAAAGAAGTAGAAAAAACAGTAAGAGCTAAAGAAAGTAAGAAGCAGAGAGGAGCACAAGGGAATGGCAAGGGAACGGCCCTGATGTTTCCATTGCGGCCTCTGCAGCATCCTGGGACTGAGACTATGTGGTGGGTTGGAGCAGCCCCCTGCCCCCCCCCGGGACTGCCATCTTGAAATGCCCACAGCTGGGCCACACAGATTCCTGGGCCCAGCCCCAAGCCTCCCTGGGAGAGGGAGGAGCCAGGGATATGTCCGTGGCTAAGAACCCAGATTCAGGCACGAGAAGACCTGGGTTCAAATCCCAGCACTACCACTTACCACGTGACCCGAGTCACATAAGCGAAGCCCTCAGTTACTTCATCTGTGACTGAGATGATAATAGAGCCTGCTGCCCAGGGTTGCTGAGAAAACTCAGTGAACTGATTTTCAAAGGACTTCGCACCACAGCTGCCCATTGTCAGTGTTCTACAACACCGGCTATTGCCGTTATCACTGTCACCATCACATGGTGCAGAAGGTGGGAAATCACTTGGCCAGGACGCCACTATTGGCCCTGACACAGGGCCTTCTATCCAACCTTTTTTTTTTCAAAAGATTTTATTTATTTACTTTTAGACAGAGGGGAAGAGAA
>NW_028086062.1:0-635 GCF_014824575.4 Sturnira hondurensis | reverse complement strand
TGTGTAGTGCTTTCCTGAGTTCTGTAAGTCGTTCTACTGAATTATTGAACCTCAGGGGATAGTGGGCACCCCTAAATTTGTAGCTAGCTGGTCAGACCTGCAAGCAACCCAGGAACCCCTGACCCGGCAGCTGGTGTCTGAACTAAGGGCAGTTGTATGAAGGGCTGTGACGCAGCCTATCAAGTCTGGCTCAACCCCAGACGGCCAGCATCTGAAGTCACGCAGGGACGTCCAACCCTTTGGCATCTCTGGGCCACACTGGAAGAAGAATTGCAACATGTAATCACAAAAACATCTCGTAATGTTTTTAGTAAATTTACAATTTTGTGTGGGGCTGAGTTCAGAGCCATCTACAAGATGCAGGTTGGACATCCCTGAACCTTCTTTCTCACTACGTCCTCCAAGCCTATGACAGCCTCTGGAACTGAGTAGGTTACGAAATGTTTGTCAAATAGCAAATACTTATACAACTGGACTAACTCGGACAATTAGATTCTGAATTCTTAGCAACATAAAAGACAGTTTAGCTTTTAAGTCAGTCCTAAGCTGATTCTACCAGCTATTACATGTCAACTTAATTTATCTGAGTCTCAACTTTCTCAGCTGTAAAATGGGGGTAACAGTAATTCCTCCAC
>NW_028086061.1:0-553 GCF_014824575.4 Sturnira hondurensis | reverse complement strand
CCCAGCCGTGACCCATGCGCACCAACAAGGGGTCTGTCGTGAGCCTCTCCTCCGCCGGGCTGCCCTGCACCTCCTCCTCGCCTTGCCTTGCCTTCCCCACTGTCACAGCTCAGTAAGGCCAGCACCGGCTGCTCTTCCTCCCCCCACCCCCACCCCCACCCCCAGAGCCTCCTCTCCTCCTTGCCTGTGTCATTCTTGTCCCCACTTTGGCTCCCCTGGCTTCTTTTAAATTACCTTTTCATCCCCAACCAAGGGCATGCTTATTGACTTTAGAGAGGGGGGAAGGGAGGGAGAGAAACATGGATGTGGGAGAGAAACACTGATCGGTTGTTTCATGTGGGTGCCCAGGCCTGGAATTGAACCTGCAACCTTTCGGTTTACAGCTGATGCCCCACCCGACTGAGCTGCACTGGCAGGGGCTTTTGGGGCAATGATTTGAGCGATGCCCTGGCTGCTTGCCCGCCACACCCCCGGCTCTGTTCTCCCGCTCCTCGGCCAACCGCACCGGGGACCACAGTCTGGGCGAGCCACTCAGAAACAGGCTCTCGGTCGC
>NW_028086060.1:0-1081 GCF_014824575.4 Sturnira hondurensis | reverse complement strand
GCCTGTCTGACGTGGCCGTCCCCTGAGCCTTGCCAGTGGCGGCTGTCCTGCCTGCCCCCTCTGGGTGACCACTCTGACCACTGTCCCCTCTCTGTCAGTTCCTCTGACGTCCCTAACCAGTCCCCATCTGATGGCCACCGTCTCGGTTGTTCCCCGGACAGGTAATGAAGGCCCTGCACACGGGCGCTTTGTCCCCGGCTCCCTTCTGCCCGGTCTCTGTCTGCAGTGGCCCCAGTACCCCCTTTGCTCTCCCTGGGGGTACAGAGGGGGACCCCCATGTTTACCTGCAACCTGTGTACCCCCTTCCCCACCAAAAAGGAGGTGAGACTTCACGTCAGACGACATGCTCCACGTCTCCTCGTGGAACTGATCTCACTTCTAATTTAATGATTATTTATGGATGTCCACTTTCCCTTCTGGAGTTTTTTCATGAAGAGGGAATCTTGTCTCCTCCCTTAATTATTCTGTTGCCACTATTACAGAGAGTTCGGTTGGAGCCTAGTAAATAGTTATTAAATGAATGGGCAACCTCATTTGTTATGAAAATTAGGGTGTTTTTTTTTCCTTTCTGAAGGTGGATCAAGAGAGAGGATAGGAAGCCATGTGGAGTGGGAACCAGTGAAGTTAGGACTGGAAACTCGGGTCTTGTGCAAGGAGGGTGGTGTCACGGGCTTCCTAGCACAGACTCACACGTCTGCAGGAGTTGGAGGGTGACCAGGCATTCTCCGTTGACAGGGTTCTCTCTGCGTCGGTGAGTGAGCCTGACCCAGCCTCACGGGGAAGGGCGTCTGTGGCCTGGTGGCTGCAGACCCTCCTGAACCATAGTTTTCCTCTGAGAAATGGGGCAGGGAGGGGGGCGCGTCCACCGGGAGCAAGTGAGTGAGTGAGTGAGTGAGTACATCCCTGGCTCTGTTTGTGATCGTGCTAGAACAACAGGCACAGGACAGGTGTGCCCCCCGGCTCCCCAGGACCCAGTCCCCCGCGCCAGGTGGGAGCCACTGCGGGAAGTTTCTGTCTGGGGTGGAACCATGAGGCCGAGTTTCGCCCAGAGAGGAAGCAGGGTCAGGGCAATGAGGAGGAG
>NW_028086059.1:0-1085 GCF_014824575.4 Sturnira hondurensis | reverse complement strand
TTGTGGCCGTTTCTTTCCCCCTTCTGGTACCCCTATAATTTGGATGTTGGAACGTGTAAAGATGTCCTGGAGGTTCCCAAGTCTCTTCTCATTTTTTCGAATTCTCATTTCTTCATTCCTTTCTGGTTGGATTTTTCGTTCTGCCTTCTGGTCTATTCCATTGATTTGAGTCCCAGTTTCCTTCCCATCGCTATTGGTTTCCTGTGTATCTCCCTTCATTTCAATTAGTTTAGCCTTCTTATGTTCCTCTAATTTGTGACTATAATCAACCAGTTCTGTGAGCATCCTGATGACCAGTGTTTTGAAGTGTGCATTTGAGAGACTGGCAATCTCTTGGTCTCTTAGAGTTATGGGCTCTGGGGCTTTGAGTTCTTTTTGAGCCATCTTTTGAACTGTTTGTGCCTGTTAGGTATCAGGATCGGAGCCCTAGGTGTTCATCATAGCAGGGCAACTCAGTCGCTGGGTTGTGACACTGTATGTGGGGGCGAGATCAAAGAGGAGCAATGGCGGTGCCGTATGCCACCTCCCGCCACCACCACCGACACTGCCACCACCGTCGCCACTGCTGCAGCTGCCACCGTCACCGGGGCCCGCGCGTTTCGTCGGCCTGCACGTGATATAAAGCAATATGCCACCGCCATCAGCCCTCCACCACTGGCTTCGCCCGCTGGGGCCTGCGTGGTCCATCTCACTGTATGCGAATGTGCGATCCTGGTCAGTCTGCCCCAGACCCTGACTGGGTCCGGGCCACCTGCGCCCCTAGGTCTTGGGATCTGTCCTGCCCTACGCTGCTCCGCTCCTGGCTCCACCCCTCTTACCATCCTGGTTGAAAGGTTCCTTGTTGTTGAACTTCCTTAGAATTCAATTTTCTGTTCTTTGGCTGTGTCTTTGTTCTCCAAACCTTTGTTGTATTCAAACTTGTTTGGTGGAGAAGGCACAGTGTTTCCACCTATGCCTCCATTTGGCAGAAGTCCCTATTTCATTTTTTAAAGATTTGATTTATTTTTAGGAGAGAGGGGAGAGGAGGGAGAAGGACAGGGAGAAAAATATCAATGTGTGGTTGCCTCTCACTCTCTATCTACTGG
>NW_028086058.1:0-897 GCF_014824575.4 Sturnira hondurensis | reverse complement strand
CCCCTGTGAACGGTTTCTCAGATGGAAGGGGCTCTGGGACTCTCATGCAGTCGCCTGCCTGGAAGTGTCAGTATGCGGCTTTGGGCTCACACCCCTAAAATATCGACTAAATGTAAACTCACGGGAGGGCCATGATTTTCCGTTGCTGGGTGTTTCCGAGGATGTGGACATCGGTGAATCCACATGGCCCGTGAATTTGGAGGAGATGACGCACCCATGTTCCAATTATGCTGCCAGCAGAGTTTTCTTTGTTTTTAGATAGTTTCTCTTGTCATTCTTGTGACTATAATTAAATGCCCCATCGTGGCAATCAAAGTATTTATTAACGCAATGCAACAAGGAACACCATGCGCTTCACCGAGTCACTGTAATGGTAAAGGATTATAGGGTGTGAGAAAAACAAATGCTGGAAATACCATGAAAATGTGGTGCTGTTTGACAGGCTGCCCTGGAGCCCCACGCATGGCTAAGGTTGCTTTCACGAGGTCATCTGTTTTAAGCGTTCTCTCTCCTCACTTCCTGGAGTCTTCTCTGTGTGAGAGTCTGCACGGACATCCGAAGACTGACCCATCGGGCGGACAGCATCCCACCCCATAGCCCAGGCAGTGGAAAGCTGACAATTGTCCTGCTTGTCAACACAGAGTGGTGTCTAGGTCATCAGGTGGCATGTCAGAAGATCTCAGGCTGGTTACATCTGAGGTACTTTTATTTGTGTCCTTCTCCTTAAACTTCTCCCATGGTCCCCTGAAAAAAAAAAAAGGCAATAAATAATTAAAAAGTTGTTTTTGTGATCCCACTGCGTGATCAGAATATTTTTAGTAATGATCTTATATGCCTGTGTGCGTCTGTATCTCTTTATAGAGCGAGGAATTGATCCTTTGAAAGCTAAAGTGTTAT
>NW_028086057.1:0-526 GCF_014824575.4 Sturnira hondurensis | reverse complement strand
CCCACCGGATCTGTCACCTCAGACCTGTCCTGAACAGTAGTCTGGGAGGCGGGAACTGGAAACCCTGTCTGGGCAGCGGGGGTAAAGGGCCTGAAGGACCAGCTCTGGGATGACATCACGCCTTGCGCTCTGAAAGGGTATATTTGTAGACTGAGAGGGCAGGCCTGAGGAAGTTTTTGCCCACTCTGTGGTGCGATGCAATGGCAGACCAAAGGAACTAGTACACACTCACTCAGAGCAGAGGAAGAATGTTCCTGCTCGAGCTGCTGACATGGCCGAACAATGGACCCAGGTCTCCTTGAACCACAGCAAAAGGCTCAAGGACATTGGAAACTTACCCTGGTCAAAGGTAACATGGACATGAATGAGGCCTCTGCTCCTAATTTGCCCACGTGACAATGCCCAACTATGGTCTGGGAAGGAAAAGTGTGCGGGAAATATCCCACGTTTTACTCTATCCGCTTTGGGTCAAACCACGCTCTCCCCCTTTTACCGCAGTGACCTGGGAAGCTTGGGCCCTGACCGG
>NW_028086056.1:0-661 GCF_014824575.4 Sturnira hondurensis | reverse complement strand
TTGGCCTGGGCAGCCTTGGAAATAAGCCATCCACAGTCCCATAGCACATGCACGCTCCCAAAAGCCAGCCACCAATCTTGCAGCTCCACTCTCTGACATTCACTTACTTGGTTGACCCCTCTAGGAAATCTCTNACTTACTTGGTTGACCCCTCTAGGAAATCTCTTTAAAAGCAAATGCCTGAGAGCAGGGTGGTGACTGGTGCCAGCTGTGTCCTCTGAGAAGCAGACAGCCTGATGGCTTCAGAAATGCAAGAGATTCATGGCCGGATACCATCTGAGGTCCTCCACTGTCAGGACCTCAGACAGTGGAGATAGCTCAGTAGGTGTCCTTTCTGCTTCTCAAAAGCCCTGCTGGAGACTTTCCTGTGTCTGCTACACTGTTTGTTTACCTTTTTCTTTCCCAGGTGTCAACAAGTTCTTCAAGGTCAGGGGCTGCTTGTTTGTCTTTGTTTTCCAAGAATCTGAAATGCCTGCTGACTTGGGCAACTCAGGGCAGTATCAGTGAAGTGATGTGGGTGCAATTGTGGTCAGAATAGGTTGAAAAATGAATGGATGGGGAGGAATTTAAAATAAGATTGAATCTCCATCATCCACGCTGAGGGAACAGGATAGAGATGTGGATGAAACAAAGAAAAGGGAGTTAAGCCCAGAAAAGTCGT
>NW_028086055.1:0-535 GCF_014824575.4 Sturnira hondurensis | reverse complement strand
TTCTAATTCAATGTGACGGGTGGAGGTGGTAGAGGGGGTGGTGATGGAGGTGATGCTGATAGTGGTGGTGATGTTGGTGGAAGTGGTGGTGATGGTAGTGGTGGTAGTGGTGGTGATGGAGGTGGTGGTGATGGAGGTGGTGGTGATGGAGGTGGTGGTGATGGAGGTGATGGTGATGGAGGTGATGGTGATGGAGGTGATGTGATCGTGGCGGTGATGGTGGTTGGGGTGGTGATAGTGGAGGTGGTAACGGTGGTGGAGAAGGTGGTGGTGGTGTTAGTGATGGTGATGGTGGTGGTGATGGTGGTTGGGGTGGTGATAGTGGAGGTGGTAACGGTGGTGGAGAAGGTGGTGGTGGTGTTAGTGATGGTGATGGTGGTGGTGATGGTGGGAATAGACATTCTTGCCTGGTCTCTGATCTTGGCGAGAAGGCCTCCAAAATTTTCCAGTGGCCACGATGTTGCCGTCATTTTCTGGTAACTATCCTTTCTCACATTAAGGAAATTCATGGCTTTCTATTCTCGGATTGCCGAGA
>NW_028086054.1:0-44372 GCF_014824575.4 Sturnira hondurensis | reverse complement strand
GAACTTTATTTTACACGTGCAGACCCAGAGGAGGCAGTCTCCAAATTCTGGGTCTGGAGATTGGGCAGGGGCTTGTTTATATAGTGTGGCATTGTTAATGAACAAGGGTCCGAGGTGGTGGGCAATACTTGGCCCACAAAGGGATGCCAAAAACTGCTACAGAAAACAGAGGCCCTTCTCAAGGACAATATATTAAAATCTATTGGGCTCTTCTGTCCGCCGCCAATTGGAAAGACATCTCTCAATGCCAGAGATTTGTGAAAAGGAAACAAAATGTTTATTTAATGCTATTTAGGCCTAATGCCTTCATTAAAATATTAAAGTCTTTAAGGGTATACACCTACACCTGTTGCATCCACCAACCACGAGAACAAATGTCAGAGACTTTCAGGGTTTCAAAGATGTTACTTTATTGGCCAAGTTTAACCTGCCAAGTTTAACCTGTGAACTCTCAGAGTGTTCAGAGACACAGTGCCCGCAAGGGCTGCAAACAAGAGTCGTCGCCCAGCGCTTACAGCTAAGTCCTTATATAGAGGCAAGCAAGCAAGCATTGCACAGAAGCAGATGTGGCAGTTAGCTATTGGCTTACAGAGCCCGCACTCGGGAACAGGGTGGGGTCTGACTCAACTGAAAGGAAAATTTTGAAACTAAACAGATTGCAATCAACTTACTGGATGTTCGCTAGGGACCCAGGCTCCTTGGGGCTGAGACTATTTTTCTTGTTCCCAACACACCCAAACACACACAGCGCTCCCTTCTCCCACTGTTCTAACTCCAGGTACCGTAAATCAGGAAAATACCCCACGTCCATTTTCCCAGGCCACTGGCACCATCAACTGTGTCACTGTCCAGGCAGGATCTCCAATTAATCCAAAGTCATGCGGCACCTTCTGATACAGGGTGCAGGCAAGGGGTGGGGGGGCAAAAAAGATTTGGAACGGTGTCCAGAACTCAAAGTGTATTGGAATATTGGAGGAAATATTATTAAGATCTCCTCACCGCCGCCCCCGCCCCCCAGGTGTCAGTTGGGGGAAGGGATGAATGGAGCAGGGCCATTGAGAGCTGTTTTGCATAGCAACAGTTTCACAGCTAACCTCTGGAATGGTCATTTAACATATCTATAACCTTTAACTGGTTTCATAGATATGTTAAATAGCTGTGGCCAAGCTTTGAGCCAGGGAGAAGTGAGTGGCTACCCAGGATGGAACTAGGGGGCTGATCCTCTGTGACAGTGCCTGCGTGAGAGCCATGTGGCTTTAGCAGAGTGAGGAACCCCCTCTTGGCCAGGTGAGGGGGAGAGCCACGCTGTTTTGGAAAGATGTAGACCCCTGTAGCCATTAGGAGAGAGAGCCACGTGGTTTCAACAGAGTTAAGACTCCCTCTTTCCCAGATGAAAGGGAAGACTACGCACCTTTGCCAGAATGGAGATCCCCGTGGCCAGGTAAAGAAGAAAGACGCACTTTTGGTGGAGTGCAGACCCCTGCAGCTTTGGTAGAAGAGGCCCACGTGGCTTTGGGGCACTCCCTTTGGCCGAGTGGCCTGGAAAGCAGGAGAGACTTTGACTGGAACTTGGTACAAAGAACTCTTGCCAGTGGAAGGTGCTGATAGGGAAAAAGCCCCCTCTCGCTAGCCTAAGAATGCCACAAAGTAATCTAACTTCTGCATCTGCTTCTGTAACTTGCTTCTGCCTCGCAACTGTTGCATCTACCAACCGTGAGAACAAATGTCAGAGACTTTCAGGGTTTCAAAGATGTTACTTTATTGGCCAAGTTTAACCTGCCAAGTTTAACCTGTGCAGGGGCGTACTCTCAAAGTGTCTGGAGACATGGTGCCCACAAGGGCTGCCAACGAGAGTCGCTCACAGTGTTTACAGCTAAGTCCTTATATAGAGGCAAGCAAACAAGCGTTACACAGAAGCAGATATGGTGGTTAGCTATTGGCTTACAGAGCCCAAGCGCAGGAACAGGGTGGGGTCTGTCTCAACTGAAAGGAAAATTTTGAAACTAAACAGATTGCAATCAACTTACAGGATATTTGCTAGGGACACAGGCTCCTTGAGGCTGAGACTATTTTTCTTGTTTCCAACAGCAACCACAAGAGAGATCCAGCATTTCAGATATCCCCGAATAAGGAAATAGACATAACTTCCGCATTTGCTTCTGTAACCTGCTTTTGCCACGTAGCTTAGAAAGAAAGACAGGAGTATAAAAGTAAGACCCCTGCCACTGTTCGGGGCTCAGAATTTGGAGGTCACTCTCCTCTGAGCCCATGCACATAATAAAGATCGTGCTCCTGAACCCCTTGGTGTCTGGTCTCTTCATTTTTCTGTAACATTTTGGTTCCCTGACTGGGAAGTGACCTTACATAAATTCGGGCTGATTTGCTGCCAGCTGGACAGGGCGGGTCAGGAGGCTGGTGGCCCGACTGGGGACCGGGGGAACACGTGCCCTGAGATGTCATAGGCCCCGACCTGTCGAGGCACTGGACGCCGACCCGAGACTCCAGATGGGAAGTGAGGGTATCGGATCTGATCTATCAGAAGGCTCCAGATTGGTAAGTGCCCCAGGGACGG
Organism: Sturnira hondurensis; assembly: GCF_014824575.4. NCBI lineage: Eukaryota > Metazoa > Chordata > Mammalia > Chiroptera > Phyllostomidae > Sturnira > Sturnira hondurensis. The sequence goes on along the minus strand of NW_028086054.1, from coordinate 41,800 downwards.
GACCCGAGATTAGGAAGGGAGGTTTGAGTCCTCCCAGATCTGCCTGAGGATCGAGACTAGGTAGTCCGACCACCGGACCCTCACTCAGGGAGGGAATGTTTAACTTCTGAGTGTCTAAGAGTGAAAGTGAGATTGCATGTGTGTGTGTCTCCACAGGTGAAAAACCTACGGAGCAAGATTGGGTCCCAACCTGCGGTTCCTGTGTCAGATCATACAGCATAACGGTTGGCAGTTAACCCCGAATTCTGCTGGGGCAACCTTAGCCAAGACCGACCTTTGTCCCTCGAGGGAACAGGCCAGGCAGATAAGCAAGTGAACCTCACCCTTTGTGTGTCTGCACTGAGCGGGAGGAAGACCATGGGAGGTGGGCCTTCCACAGTCCTAGACTGTATGCTTCAGAGCTTCAGTAAATTCAGAGGGCAGGACCCGTCGCTGAATGCAGAACAACTAGAGACTTTTTGCACATCAGAATGGCCGACCTTCAGAGTCTGCTGGCCCCCCAGGGAACTTTAAACTTGTCCACCATTAGAGCAGTTCACCTCATAGTTGCAGGGGAGCCAGGTCACCCAGATCAATACCCCTGTATAGACAGATGGCAGGAATTAGCCCAGGACATGCCCAGATGGCTGAGTCAGTGTGCAGGAACTCAGAGGCGTCCCAAAGGGACCTTGGGCGGGACACGCTCAGGAACGTGCTGTGCGCGGCCCTGGGGACCGAGGACCCCAACTGTATTAGTTGCCAGGGTTAGACCCCCCATCCATCAGGATCAGGCCCAAGAAGATGAATTAGTTGTTCTCCAGCCGCCACCCTATCAGGCCCCACCAGTGCCGCCCACGGCCCCACCGCAGGAGCCCTTAACTCTGCCACCCTCCATTCCTCCTCAAGAGCCACAGCCTAGTCCAGAATCGGCACCTGTCCGGTACCCAAACTTGCCCCAGCCGGGCTCGTCACCTGTGGCCAGTAGGCTCAGAAGCCAACATCAGCCACCTCTCCAGATGCCACTCCGGGAGGTACAGGTGGCTCCTAGAGTCAATAACGATGGGACCATCCAGCCAAGTCAGGTCACCTCCTATTACCAGCCCTTTAGCACCACTGACCTCCTAAACTGGAAACATCATACCCCACCATTTTCAGAGAAGCCACAGGCCATGATTGAGTTAGTAGACTCAATCTTCCAAACCCACCGACCCACCTGGTTTGACTGTCACCAACTCCTCCTCACACTTTTTAACACAGAAGAGAGGAGAAAGATTTTGCAGGAGGCCCGACGCTACCTAGAGGCGCATGCCCTGGCTGGGACCCTTGACCCTTCTGACTATGCTCCCACGGCCGCCCCCGAGCAGCAGCCGGCCTGGGACCCAAATACAGAACAGGGACGAGCAGCCCTCGATCAGTATCGCCACTCCTTTACTACAGGGGGTAAAAGCGGCGGCCAGAAAACCCACCAACATGGCTAAAGTAGCCACCATGATTCAGAAGGCAGACGAGTGCCCCGGGGACTTTCTAGAGCACCTAATGGAGGCCTATCAGGTTTATACACCTTTTGACCCAGAGGTGGCTGAGAACCAGGGTAGGGTAGCCATGGCTTTTGTCTCTCAGTTGGCCTCAGACACTAGAAAGAAGCTTCAGAAATTAGAAGGCTTCGCAGGCATGACTCTGAACCAACTCTTGGCAGTAGCCAACAAAGTATATGAAAACCGAGACAAAGCTGCGGTGGCCGCCCGCTTAGAAAACCAGAAATTACAGGCCACCCTCTTAGCTGCCACACTAGGAAAACCGGCCCCAACAGTGTCAAAAATTAGACCGGGCGAAAAGAAGGGACACTTCAAAGTAGAAAAAGATCAGTGTGCTTATTGTAAAGGGCGGGGGCATTGGAAGCGAGATTGTTCAGCCCGAAAGTGGCAGGAGGAGTCATCTAACAGTTGGGCAGTCCCGCCGGCACCAGCCCCCAACGTATTAACCCTCGCCAGGTTCAGCCAAGACTGAGGGCGACCGGGCTCCATCGCACTCGGTCCCCAGAAGCCCATGGTCAGAGTAAAAGTGGAGGGCCAAGACATAGACTTTATGGGAGACACCGGGGCGGAACACTCGGTAGTCACCTCCCTGGTAGGACCTCTCATTGGAAAAGAAGTCTTAGTGCAGGGGGCCACTGGCCTCTCAGCCAGCTCGCAAAGATTTTGCCAGTCGCGGAAGGTCGAACTGGGAGGCCACCAGATTACCCATGAGTTCCTGTACCTGCCAGACTGCCCAATTCCCGTTGGGCAGGGACATTCTAACCAAGCTGGCGGCACGAGTCATTTTCCGACCTGTGGGGCCCTCCCTGGACCTGCCCGCACTGTGGACCATCGCCCTGGTAATACCGAGAGAAGAAGAATATAGACTCCACCAGAAAGACGAGGGGCCAGTCCAGGACCCCCTTTGGGCAGTCTACTCCAGAGTCTGGGCAGAGGACAACCCGCCAGGACTGGCGAAGGGGCGGGAGCCCGTATTAGTAGAACTCATACCCGGAGCGACCCCGAGGTGCATTAAACAATACCCGATACCAAGAGATGCCCGGCACGGCATAGCTCCAATAATCAATAAACATCTGGAAGCAGGGACCCTAGTCCCTTGCCAGTCACTGTGGAACACCCCATTGCTCCCTGTGAAAAAGCCAGATGGGTCTGGCTATAGGCCGGTACAGGACTTACGGGCCGCCAATCAAGCCACAGTTACACTGCACCCTGTAGTCCCAAATCCATATACCTTGTTGGGGCAGTTGCCGCCGACAGCCACTCACTTCACCTGCCTAGACCTGAAAGATGCCTTCTTCTGTATCCCACTGGCCCCGCACTCACAGGCCGTTTTCTCCTTCGAATGGGAGGACCGAGTGTCTGGAGAAAAGTCCCAGTTAAGTTGGACAAGACTGCCACAGGGGTTCAAGAACTCACCCACCATATTCAGTGAGGCCCTGGCAAAAGACCTGCGCCCGTATAAGGATGAGTATCTTGAAGTCACTCTACTCCAATATGTAGATGACTTGCTCCTGGCCGGGCGAGGGAAGGAAGACTGCCGAGTCCACACAGGCGCCTTACTCCAGTTATTGCAGGACAGGGGATATTGGGTGTCTCAGAAAAAGGCACAACTTTGCCAAGAGACTGTCAAATACCTAGGGTTCCAGATTAGCCAGGGACAGCGGGCCCTCGGGGTAGAAAGAAAGGCAGTCATCAGGCAAATGGTGGTCCCAACAAACCAGAGACAACTCAGAGAGTTCTTAGGAGCTCCTGGTTTCTGCCGCCTTTGGATACCCGGCTACGCCCAGATAGCCAAACCGTTGTGCCAGACCACAAAAGGACCGGACTCTGATCCATTTCTATGGACCCCCGAACAGGAGGAGGCATTCCAGCAGATCAAAAACTGCTTAACTAGCATGCCGGCCCTAGGTCTGCCTGACCCAGAGAAGCCTTTTTGGCTCTATGTGCATGAGAAGGACAAAATAGCCCTGGGCGTGCTAACCCAAGATCACGGACCTTGGAAAAGGCCGGCAGCATACCTGTCTAAGCAATTAGACAATGTTGCTGCGGGGTGGCTGCCATGTTTGAGAGCGGTCGCGGCAGCGGCAATCCTGCTACAAGAGGTGGACAAGTTAACCTTTGGGTAGGAAACACACCTCTACTTGCCCCACGCTGTCCATGGCCTATTAGAAGGGGCAGGGCACCACAACCTATCCAATCCTCGGTTAGCTCAATACCAGGGGCTGCTCCAAGGGAATCCCCGGGTCCACCTGAAGACTGTGTGGTCTATCAACCTGGCCACATATTTGCCTGCAGAGCACGGGGCCCCAGACCATGACTGTGCAGACATTACAGACCAAGTCTATGCTAGCCGACCTGACCTGAAAGACCAACCTATACCCCATGAGGATTGGACTCTGTACACTGACGGGAGCAGCTACTCGACTGAGGCCGGAGAGCGCCTAGCGGGCTATACAGTCACCACCCAAGACACAGTCATAGAGGCGAGGGCCCTACCCACCAGGTGGTCGGCCCAGAGGGCCGAATTATATGCCCTCATATGAGCCCTAGAACTAAGTAAAGGCAGAAAGGTAAACATATTTACTGACTCCAAATATGCCTACACCACCCTGCATTTCCACAGGGCAATTTACCGAGAAAGGGGGCTCTTGACCACGGAGGGAAAAGAGATAAAAATAAACAAGAAATACTCAGGCTACTTGAGGCAGTAAAGGCCCACAACCAAGTAGCTGTAATCCATTGCTGTGGACACCAGCGGGGCCGCACCAGAGAAATAGAAGGAAACAAGTTCGCTGACCAGGCTGCAAAGGAGGCGGCGCGCAAACGGCCGGAGCCTATAATTACCCTCAACCCAATACTAGGAGTTACCCCAACCGAGTGTGCTTACAGCCCAGAGGAGGACCGGTGGCCAAGTCAAGTCCAAGCCCAGAAGACACCAGAGGGGCTTTGGAAACTAAAAGATGGGAGGATATACATACCTCAGAGTCAAGGCCGGAATATTGTCCATAACTGCCACAGTCTAACCCACCTAGGAAAGACTAAGCTAAGCCAGTTCCTTGGAAAGTTCCTATATATCCCCACCTTGGACACCCTGTGCACCTCCATCACAGCCCGTTGCCCTGCCTGTGCGCAATACAATGCTAAGGCACCCAAGGTTCCTCACCAGGGCATCCAGTATACCGGCACACTGCCTTTTGAAGATCTCCAACTCGACTTCGCCGAGCTCAAACCCAGCCTCGGGCACAAGTACCTCCTAGTTCTAGTGTGCACTTTTTCAGGCTGGGTAGAAGCATTTCCCATGAGCACAGAAAAGGCCCAGGAAGTAGCGCGAGTACTACTCTGAGAAATCATCCCACGGCCCGGCCTGCCACTCAGCTTACAGAGTGACAACGGACCGGCCTTCACTGCTAAAGTCATGCAGCTGCTGGCTCCGGCCCTGAATCTGAGGTGGAGACTACATGCTGCCTACCGGCCCCAGAGCTCAGGCAAGGTAGAACGGATGAACCGAGCCCTAAAGGAGACTTTGGGAAAACTCTGCCAATAGACGTTCCTCCCCTGGCCAGACATTTTGCCTCTTGCCCTCTTCAGGATAAGGTGCACCCTGAATGCAGCCGGATATACCCCTTATGAAATCATATATGGAAGAGCCACCCCCTTAACCCAAATGCCAGCCACCACAGATTTAACTGCTTTAGGAGAGACCCATCAAGCATCCTACTTAGTCGCCCTAGGCCAAGAATTAGAAAGAGTAAGGCAAGCCCACCTTGGGCAAGAACTAGTACCAACAGGGGGGCCAGCCCACTCCTTCAGGCCAGGACACTATGTCTGGGTAAAAGATTGGAAAAAAGAGCCCCTCCAGCCCAGATGGGTTAGACCCTACTTGGTACTGTTAACTACCCCTACCGCTTTAAAAGTCGCAGGTGTCGCCCCCTGGATCCACCACACCAGAGCGAAGGCTGCTGCCGATCCAGAGGTGCCCGAACAGAGACCTGAGGAGAGACTGGACCGGGTGCCCACCCTGAAGCTGCAGAGGACCTGCCACGACGGAGTAGAAGAGTGGACCATTGCAGGACCACCACCAGACTCCCCGTGACCCATGAGGACCCTGAGCACCAGCTCGTCACCCCAGGGAGAATCTGAGAGTGCCCGCCAGGTGCCTGCCTCGAGACTCCGAAGAATAACCCAAGAGAGGAGAGTGGAATGGACAATTGCTCCTGGGACTATTACACTGTCATTGGACTCCTCACCATGGTAGGGGGTCTTGGACTCTGGTATACTGCCCCAGAAGATTGGACCACCAGAGACCGAGTAACCCTAGGGCTACTATGCCTAGGTTTGATTTGTATATTCATAGCTATTGCTTGCTTTGTCTAACCCACCCAGCATGAACCCCTGGCAAACACTCTTAATCCTATTGCCCCTGCTAGCCTATAGGTCAGCCCGCTGGGAATATAATGAGACCATCGTAGTTCAAGAATATAGGAAACAGGGGAGGTGGATGACTATAGCCACCATAGGCACAAAAGAGTGTCTTGGGCCCTGCAGAGGAAAATTAGTACTCAAGATCTTGGGAGGGTCTTTCCAAAGCCTAAATGGGTGGGTTTGGTTCAGGGACTCATTTGTCTGTTTCAAAGAAGATCAGACTGATAAGTCATGCAATCGGTGGCTGGAGACCTATGGGGGTTGTGCCTACAAATATTGTCGAGTCCACCGCACAAATGGCAGAGAAATTGTTATAACCCTAGATAAGGCAGAAGACCCTATCTGGGAAAAAGGAGTTAAAGGAAAAGTCTACATAGGCATGGCCTTTTCAGGACCAGTAGGATCTGTACCTTGGCCTCCACATGCTGAAAACAGTTCAGAAAACCATTGAAAGGGCTGAACCCCAGGTCAGCCAAACAGATACTCCTTTCTCTTGGATAACTCTAATCCAGGAGGGAGCAGCCCTCCTTAACCTCAGTGACCCTGGAAACTTCACAGATTGTTTCCTCTGTGCCTCCCTAAACAAGCCCCCACTGATTGCAGTCCAAGTTAATGCCACTCCTCAGAATACAGACCATGGCAGCCAAGGTAGACTCCTAGGGCCCGTCCAGGCCCCCCTCTATCAGTCCCCAGAGAGGAGTTTATACCCAAATAGTACCAAATAGTACCAAATAGTACTGGTGCAAGGGGGACAAATCACCTCCCCTTGTACCCCCACCGGGGCTATTCTTTTGGACTAATCAGACATTAGTCCCAAGTATCAACTGTTCGGACTCTCGTATTTACCTCCTAGTAGCACTAGCCCCCCATCTACTAGCCTACCCACCCGGAGAACTAGAGGCCAAGTATATAAACTCCACTCTCCACCAAAGAGCAGTATTCCTCCCTGTACTAGTAGGACTAAGTTTTGCTGCTTCACTCACCAGTATCAGTGTAGGAGGAGCAGGATTAGCCACAAACTTGCAGTCCCAAGAGGCCCTCTGCCAAGAACTCCATGAGGCCTTAGGATCAGTAGCAACCTCTCTGGCCTCTCTGCAACGCCAGATCCTTTCTCTAGCTAGATTGGCCCAGCAGAACTGGCAGGCCTTAGATCTCCTAATGGCAGATAAAGGAGGGACCTGTATATTCCTAGGAGAGTGTTGCTATTTTGTTAATGAAAGTGGCCTAGTTGAAGAGAACATACAATGCATAAATGAACTTAAAGACAGACTACAGCCCAGAGCCGGGACGGGAGCAACCTCTTGGTGGCAGAACACTCTTTTCTCCCTCCTAGCCCCCGTCCTAGGACCCCTGATCATCCTCATCCTAGTCATCACCATAGGACCCTGGGCCATCAGGACAGTAGTCAGCCAGTTAGAAGGAGCACTAGTACGGAAGACCACTAGCTGCATCCTTATGCTCCAGCAACAACAAGAGCAGAGAGTCCCATTATTGGATGCTGAGACAGACGAAAACGCTGTCTAAGCACCCACAGGGGGGAATGATAGGGAAAAAGCCCCCTCCCGCTAGCCTAAGAATGCCACAGAGTAATCTAACTTCCGCATCTGCTTCTGTAACTTGCTTCTGCCACGCAGCCACAAGAGAGATCCAGCACCTCAGATATCCCCGAATAAGGAAATAGACATAACTTCCGCATCTGCTTCTGTAGCCTGCTTTTGCCACGTAGCTTGGAAAGAAAGACAGGAGTAAGACCCCTGCCACTGTTCGGGGCTCAGAATTTGGAGGTCACTCTCCTCTGAGCCGGTGCACGTTATAAAGATCGTGCTCCTGAACCCCTTAGTGTCTGGTCGCTTCATTTTTCTGTAACAGTGCCACATGACTTTGGATTAATTGGAGATCTTGCCTGGACAGGTGACACAGCTCACGGGCCAGTGACCTGAAAAATGGGCGTGTGGTCTTTTCCTGATTTACAGTACCCGGAGTTGGGACAGTGGGAGAAGGGAGCACTGTGTGTGTGTGTGTGTGTGTGTGTTTAGGGGTATACCCTTAAAGACTTAAATATTTTAATGAAGGCATTAGGCCTAAATAGCATTAAATAAACATTTTGTTTCCCTTTCACAAATCTCTGGCATTGAGAGATGTCTTTCTAATTGGCGGCAGACAGAAGAGCCCATTAGATATTAATATATTGTCTTTGAGAGGGGCCTCTGTTTTCTGAAGCAGTTTTTGGCATCCCTGGGTGGGCCAAGTATTGCCCCCCGCCTCGGACCCTTGTTCGGTAACACTTCCAGTGGCAAGAGTTCTTTGTACCAAGTTCCAGTCAAAGTCTCTCCTGCTTTCCAGGCCACTCGGCCAAAGGGAGCGCCCCAAAGCCGCGTGGGCCTCTTCTACCAAAGCTGCAGGAGTCTGCACTCCACCAAAAGTGAGTATCTTTCTTCTTCACCTGGCCGCAGGGATCTCCATTCTGGCAAAGCTGCGTAGTCTTCCCTTTCATCTGGGAAAGAGAGAGTCTTAACTCTGTTGAAACCGCTTGGCTCTCCCTCCTAATGGCTACAGGGGTCTACATCTTTCTAAAACAGCGTGGCTCTCCCCCTCACCTGGCCAAGAGGGGGTCCTCACTCTGCCCCCAAACCACATGGCTTTCTCTCTCTAAGGGCTGCCACGTCTGGGTGTAAATCCCCACACCCATCTTCCTTTGCAGCCCCATTTCTGACCAGTATCTCTGTATTATTACAAGGTTACTGGGCTGCCATCATTAGTCTGGGCAGGTATGGCCCCATGGTGTGGAGCCAATCAACTCCAAGCTCTCACGCAGGCACTGTAACTTGGGGGACCTACCCCAAGAGCATGGCCACAGCTATTTAACATATCTATGAAACCAGTTAAAGGTTATAGATATGTTAAATGACCATTCCAGAGGTTAGCTGTGAAACTGTTGCTATGCAAAACAGCTCTCAATGGCCCTGCTCCATTTGTCCCTCCCCCTGGGAGGGGGAGGACATCTTAATATTTCCTGGACACCCTGAGCTCTGGACCCCACTCCAAATTCTTTTCTGGGGACCCCCTCCTGGCTGTGCCCTGTTACAGCATGCAGAAGCAATTTTACTAAGCCTACATGGCAGAAGCAGGTTTACAGAAGCAAGAAAGCAGGGCTGCTGAGAAAGCAGGGCTGCTGATAGGGTCATACAATGTTCTTTTGTTCTTACTTCTTAGTTACTTAGTTGCTCACCCCTCCTTATCTTAGTGGCTCAGCAAAGGGACCGTGTCCTTCTGACTTGTCTGGGCTTGTCTTTATAGATCTCCTGCTACACCATCAGCTACACATGCCAGTAGTATGGTTTCTTGTGCCTTTTTCGGCTGCCATTGCAGGTCTAGGCATGCGTGGCCCTGCAGTATGGAGCAAACCATTTCCAAGCTCTAGTACAAGTGCTATAAGGAGGGGAGCTGCCTCCTAGCTACATCACAGGTCAAAGTGATGCATACCTTCCTGATTCTGAGCAGGCTGTTATTGATATGCAAAATAAATCTCAATCCCTGTGCTGCTACATTTCCCAGCCCCCCAGCCAGGCTTTCAGGGGGGCCCTGGGCCTCTTGGCCTATACTTCTGTTAAATCTACACCCCATTAAGCCTATATCCCATTACAGTGGGGCAGTGGTCTGCCTGAACACAATGGCTGATGCTGTGGAGGGGATGACTCAGCACTGGGATCCCAGAGTCTACTCTCTCAGTTCTCTCCCCAAAGCTTCCATCCGGAGCCTCTCCTCAGGCATCTCTAGCCCACCTGCCCCGCCCCATCTTCTTTGCTGGAGCCCAGGTTTAATGGCTACAAATGAAAATTTGTGCATTGGACCTTTAAATGGTTCTTTGTGTTGCCAGCTGTCTGTCTCTGGCAGAGAGCAATCCTGCCACTTTTTCACCATTGGATGTTATATGTATACTTTTGGGCTCTGGTGCTCTAGGCTGGGGATCCCAGCTTAGGGTTTAGACCCCACACTTCTCTGGGGGATCCAACTGGCTGCTTGAATATCCCTCTGGCACTTCAGCTGCACCTGTGGGTGCCCAGACAGCCCTCTTGAGTCTCTACCACATTCTCTTCCAGTCAGGTTGTGCTGAAGCTTATTATTCTGTCTGTCACAGGTTATAAGTCTTCTCTCTTACTATTGTTCAGTTGTTTGTTCCAGGTGATTTCTCCACAATTTAGTTGTAATTCCAGATTGGTCCTGGGAGGAGGTTAGTGTGGCTTCCATTCACTCCTCCTTCATCTTGGCTCTTTGGAATGATTATCTCTAAAATAATTCACAAATACACACCCAAACATACACAGTTATTATATGCCAATTAGCACAAATGATAAATTTCAATAATATACATAAAAATAGGCTCGCTCTGTAACAAGTTACATAAATCCCTTCCTACCGTCTCTTCTAAATATGATCAAAATTGGTTTTTATGCACTAAAAACATTTGGAACTTTAAGGAGTCACATTTAAAAAAAGATCTTATTTATTTATTTTTAGAGAGAGGGGAAGGGAGAGAGAAAGACAGGGAGAGAAGCATCAATGTGTGATTGCCTCTCATGTGCCCCGCACTGGGGACCCAGCCCACAACCCAGGCATGTGCCCTGGCTGACAATCAAGCCAGTGACCCTCTGGTTTGCAGGCCAGCAGTCAGTCAATCCACTGAGCCACTACAGCTAGGAAGAGTCACATTCTAACAGAGGAAACTCCTAAAAATCTCATCTGTAGTTAAGTGTATTCCATGTTAATTTACCATGATGATTAGGTTAGCAGATAAGTTAAATTTTACTTTTGTTTATCACCTAAAACAAAATAGCTTTCTTCTAAAAAGTACAAGAAAAATCTAGAGTGCTGTTTTTTGTTTGTTTTCACAGTGGATGAATAGTCACACAAAAAACCTAAACTTAGTTTCAGTTCTAGTTATGATTTCTAGTTATACAGAACAGAAGCAAATTGGAGTTATTTCAGTCCTAAGTACTTATTACAAGGAAACCGGGGAATTAAGGAAGACAGGGATCTTGTCAGGTGTGAGGCCCCAAAATAGGAATTTTCACAGTTGTAATTAGAAAAATAGAACTCTAAGTGCATCTCAGATTCCTGGAGACCAGATTGCCTTCAGGATCTGGAGGATTGCTTCAGAATGGTGCAAGGCTGCTGTGACATATAGGTTGTTTGTTCATCTCATCAAGCACTACTCCATGCTTAGCCATTGAAGTGACTCAACTGCTTTTTGCTCTGGCTGCTAGCACTTCCAAACTTATAAATTAATTAACTCAGTTTTACTCTTCCCCTAGTTGTCTTAAAAAGCAAAAATGAAAAAGATAAGCTGGAGCTGGAAGTGTGGAGGGAGGGCAGCCTGATTGTGGGGATGCCAGGCTACAGGACCTAGAGCCTGGGGTGGGGCACAGTGGGCTGCAGAACATAGAGGATGATCTTGCTTGAGATGGGGCAATTTCACCAGCCACCCCTGGGACTGGAAAAATCTAGGCTGGAAACCTTGCCCAAGAAAGATCTTATTAAGCTTGTCAAGAAGCAGATGATGCTAACACAGAAGGCTAAGTCAAAATATACAAGTAAAGGATTGAAAATTCATTTTGACCATAGTATTATTTAATCATGGTTAAAAATTAGCTCTTGTATAGTATAGGGAATATGGTAAATAATGGTCTAATAATGGTCTCATACATACACTAACTATGTATGGTATCAGATGGGTGTGAGACTTATCAGAAAGATAGCTTATTAGGCTATGTAATGTCTAATCACTGGAGTGTACATCTGAAACTAATACAATAATGTATGTCAACTTTAATTGAAAAAATGATAAAAATAAAAATAAATAAATAATACATTGACTTTTTTTTTGCACCCCAGTGAGTCCAGTAAAATCTTAGACAGTGCATTGGAATTTATTATTGTTTAAAATTTTAACTACTTGCCTCTAATACTTTTTATTATCTTACATGGTTAAACTGCAGTTACTTTTGAATTATTAAAATAAAGTCAAAGAGGAGTATTTAAAACAATTTTAAAGTGATTTTAGAGAGAGAGATAAATGAGAGAGAGAGAGAGAGATCTATCAGTTTGTCATTTCACTTATTTATGCTTTTGTTGGTTGATTGTCTGTGCCTTCACCAGAGATCAAATGCACAGCCTTGGCATATCTGGACAATGTTGTAACCAACTAAGCTACAGTATCAGGGCAATGAGGAGGATTTTTAAAACATGATTTGTTAAAGTTAAGCACATTTTGGATTAAAGTGTTAAATGTAAGTCTGGAAACCATAAAACTCCTAGAAGAAAACAGACAGTAAAACTCTTTGACATTTTCTTTTAGTAACACTTTGTTGGATATGACTCCTTGGGCTAGGGAAATAAAAGAAAAAAATAGACACATTGGACTACATCAAACTGAAAAGCCTTTTGCATGGCAAAAAAAAAATCAACAAAATAGAAAGACAACCTGGTGAATGGAAGTAGATATTCACCAATGATAAATCCAATAATGGGTTGATATCCAAAATATGTAAGAAGCTCATATGACTTAACAAAAAACAAATGACCTAATTAAAAACTGAGCAGAGCACCCGAATAAACATTTTTCCAAGGAGGACATACAGATGGCCAATATATGTATAAAAAGGTGCTCAGTGTCACTAATCATCATAGATGATTAAAATCACAATTTTAATCACAATGATATATCAAATTAAAGTCACAATGATCTATCACCTCACTCCTGTCAGAATAGCTATCATCAATAAATCAACAAAATATAAGTGTTGGCAGGGATGTGGAGAAAAGGGAACCCTCGCACACTGTTGGTGGGATTGCAAATTGGTACAGCCACTATAAAAAAATTATAAAGTCTCCTCAAAAAATTAAAAATAGAACTAACTACCTTATGACCCAACAATTCCACTTTTTGGTATATGTCTGAAGAAATTTTAAAAAACTAATTTGAAAAGATATATGCACCACTATGTTTATTGCATCATTGTGTATAATATCCAAGATATGGAAGCAACCCAAGTGCTCATCAATAGACAAGTGGATAAGAAAGAAGAGGTATATCTCTGGGTCTCTCATAGTGCCCCATGCCAGAGCAAACTGTAGCCTTGAACTATTACCTGGCCTCTGCCTGTGGACTGCAACACTGTAGTAGGTTTCACAGTGGAAAAAAAGAAAAAGAAAAAAAAGTGATACATATATATATTCAAAGGAATATTTCTAAGCTATAAAAAAAGAATGAAATTTGCCATTTGTGAAAGTGTGAATGGACCTAGAGTATGTTATGCTAAGTGAGAAATACCATATACATATATATATATATATATATATTACTTATTTGTAGAATCTAAAAAGGGAATGAACAAACAAAAGAAAAACAAACTAATGGTAACAGAAAAAAAATTGACAGTTGCCAGATGGGAGAGAGGTTGAATGGCAGGTGAAAAAGGTTAATGGATTAAGAAGTACAAATTAACAGTTATAAAAATAGTCACAAGGATGTAAAATGAAGCATAGGGAATGTAATCAATAATATTGTAATGACTATGTATGGTGTTAGCTGGGTACTAGACTTATCCAGGTGATTACTTCATAAGTTATATGAATATCTAATCACTATTGCGCAAACCTGAAACTTATATAATATTGTATGCCAAGTGAATTGAAAAACAAAAAGTATATACAAAAAAGTAAATATTAGAGATTTCTTCAAGCTAAACAAAAGGGCACTAATTAATAAAAAGAAAACATATGAAAATATAAATCTCATAGGTAAATGTAAATATTTTATATAGTTATTCAAGATACTTTAATGTTTAATGGTGGTGAGTAAATTACTTATAAATCTAGTATGACGGTTAAAGGACAGAAATATTAAAAATGAGCATAACTATAAGATGTACTATGACATCAAAAACATAAAATGGTCTAGAGGAAGTAAAAATGTAGAGTTTAGTATGAGTTCACAGTTAAGTTGTTATCACTGAAATATAAACTGTTTTATGTAAGCCTCATGAAAACTACAAAGCAAAACCCTATAGTAGATATACAAAAGATGAAGATAAAAAGTCTAAGCACACCACTACAGAAAATTATCACATCACAAAGAAACAGAGCTAGAGAAGAAAAACGGAAAAGGGTAATTATGAAACATCTGGAAAACAATAAAGTAACAACATGTACATCCAATCAACAGGGAACCCCCGTACACTGTAGGGGAAATGAAAACTGGTATAGTCACTATGAAAACTAGTGTGAAGTTTCCTTGAAAAATTAAAAATAGAACTACTATTTGGTTCAGCAATTTTACTTCTGGATGCTTATCTGACGAAAACAAATAACTTGAAAAGATACCAGTGCTCTCATGTTTGTTGCACCATTATTTACATTAACCAAGATATGAGAACAACACAAGTGTTTATTAACAAATGAATACTTGAATAAGAATTAAATTAAAAAAACAAATGAATAGATAGATAAAGAAAACTTGGTGTATATACACAACAAAATATTATTTAGCCACAAAAAGAAGGACATCTTGACATTTGCAACAACATTGCTGGACATGGAGGGTACTGTGCTATGTAAAATAGGCCAGACAAAGACAAATGCTGATGATATCATTTATACAGGGGTGGGCAAAAGTAGGTTTACAATTGTTCACATAGAAATACAATAATATAAGAATAAATTCGGTGCTTTGTGTACTCGCAACTGTAAACCTACTTTTGCCTACTCTGTATATGGAATCTAAAACAATAACAAAACCACCCCTCCCCCAACTCAAGGACAGAGAACAGACTGATGATGGTTGCCAGAAGCAGGGGAGGGAGGTGTGCAAAATGGGTCAATGGGGTCAAAAGGAACAACCTTCCAGTTATAAAATAAATAAGTCCTGGGGATAAACGTATAGCATGATACAGCAAATATATAATAAGAATACTCTATCGTATATTTGAAAGTTGCTAAGAGAATAAATCTTTAAAGTTCTCATCACAGAAAAAATCTTGCTAAACTGTGTGCTGATGAATGTTAACTACACTTATTGTGGTGATCATTTTGCAATATATGCAAATATTGAATCATGATCTTATACACCTGAAACTAATATATTGTTATCTGTCAATTATATCTTAATTGACAACATAAAATAAAACAAAATAGCAAATTTTGTTTTTAAAAAAAGAAAAAAGATAAACAAAAATAGTGGTTGGAGGAAGGTAAGTGCCATTCAACTGGTCTCCTCCACATTCCTGAGAATTTCGCTCTGTCATAATCCCACTGGTTAACTATTCCCTGTGTCTCCAGTTCAAGCTTACAAGAAAGAGAATCTGAGTCTCTTTCTTGTACCTGTCATCTCTGCTGGGAAAGGGGAGGAACACAGACATTGCATATTTTATAAATTGAAGATTTGTGGCAACCCTGCATCAAGCAAGTCTACCACTGCCATTTTTCCAACAGCATTTACTCACTTCATGTCTTTGTGTCATGTTTTGGTAATTCTCACAATATTTCAAATAATAATAGTGAAAGATGATGACCAAAATCTCATTCCATATTATGTATGCTCTTAGGTGCCTTTCTCTGGCCAGATAGCTGGTAAAATTATACTTCTGAATGTGTCTACAAAGCTGCTCTGGAAGAGATTAACATTTGAGTCAGTAGCCTGAGTAAAAGAGATCTTCCTTGTCAATGTAAATGAGCATCATCCAATCTGTTTTGAGGGCCTGAATAGAGAAAAAGGCGGAGAAAGAGTGAATTAACTCTCTGATTGAGCTGACACGTCCATTTTCTTCTGCCCTTGGACACTGGTGCTCCTGATTCTTGAGCATTTAGACTCGCCCCACACCTTTCTCAGGAGCTGGAACTGAATTCTACCAGCAGCTTTCCTGGTTCTCTAGCTTGCAGATGGCATATCATGGGATTTCTTGGCTTTCATAACCACATGAACCTACTTCTATCTCTCTTGCTCTCCTGCTATATATGTGTGTGTGTGTGTATGTATATTCTATTGGTGTTATGTCTCTGGAGAACTCTGCTTAATACAGCATATGTAAAATTTTCTTTTATTGATAAATGATTACCAGTTTTTATATTGAGTAATAATTATACAACCTCTCACCCCTTTCAAATCACAGACATAACCTATTCCTTAAAGTAGTATAACTCTTTCCTAAAGTAGTAATTCTTTCCTTTTCTGGTAAAATTTTGTTAAAGTAATTCCTAAAATAATGAGCCTCCTGATGAAATCTAATGCTCATGAAAGGTAAAGACAGACTAAAGAAATGTATGAAATTGCAGGGCACATTTTAATTAAGTTTAATGGTCTCTTGACCCTAGCCATCTTTTCCTAGACCAGAAAAGATCTCTTGGGTTTCACCTTTACTTCTCTTTCTTTAAAAAAGATTTCATTTATTTACTTTCAGAGAAATAGAGGGAGAAAGAGAGGGAGAGAAACACCAATATGTGGTTGTCTCTTGCATACCCCCAACTAAGGACCTGGCCTGCGACCCAAGCATGCCCTGACTGGGAATTCAAAAGGTGAACCTTTGGTTCAAAGGCCGGCACTAAAACCACCGAGCCACACCAGCCAGGGTCACCTTTACTTCTCTTGAAGAGGTGGTAATGAGTGCAAAAGAAAGAAAAAAAATACTTGAAAACATATTTTATGATGTGTAAACTCTGGAATATTCTAATAGTCTACTTAACAAAATTTATTTTTGTTTAAGCTAAATTAATTGCTAATTTTAGTGAAAAAATAAGAAAAACTATACTAAAAAGTTGTGAAACTCATACTGAGGCCAGACTAAACATTGTAAAGCAAGGCAATGGCTTCAATGAGGTGAAGGATCTTGCAGTTTGGGTGCGTAATGGGTACTGATCTTGGAGCCCAGGCAGTGGTTAGTATGGACCAGCTCCGAAGAATTTATTGTAAGTCTAAATTGTATACAGATCAATTTCAAGATGGCTGCAGAGTAGCTGGAAGCTTTACTCCCTTGCTCCCTGTCCCAGCAGACTTGTAGCTAAACTACAGAGCAATCAGCTTGAAAAAAAAGTTGAAGTGCAGCTGATCTGAAAATTTATAAACAGGAGCATGGGGGAAGGCAGGAGGTGACACAGAGGAGGTGAGCCCCCTCATGCAGGTGCAGCAACTGGGAAGCTAGAGGGACAGACATAACAGCAGTGGAGCTTCCTCCTCCTGGGACTGTGGGGTGTCAGCCCCATGCAGAGGGCCCCAGTCCAGAGCAACAGAGGTGAGAAGGGGATCCTGAGTCGCATCAGGTGGTGGAAGTCAGTGGGGATTCTATCCACCTGGGAGACTCAGACCACACCATCTCAGGGAAAGAGCAATCCCATTGTTACAATACCAGCCTGGGAAGTTCCTTTGGGTCTGTGACTGCTGTAGGGGCAACTAGGCAGTTTGGGGCAGTGAAAGGGTCTGCTTGGTACAGCCAGGAATGACTCTGAGGGACCCTCTATTTTCTGGAAGGACTTTGGGCAGACATCCAATTGGAGTTGAGTCTGTGTGGCTTGGAAAAGAGGATCTGTCTTGTCTACCTGCACTGTATGGGTGGTGTCACTTCGTCTAACCTGCTGAACTGCTTGGTCTCCCTGTCCTGCTGTGTTCCAAAGCAAAAGTCTATGGCACTGGACTGGAATTTTGGGCCTGCCCTGCTTGCTTAAACAGTGTGGGGGAGTAGGACATTTGGCCCATTTGTACCCTGCTGTGGCTGCTGTGTGAAAAGATTGGAGTGCCAAGTGGGGATGATTTTTTAATCTCCTCCAGCTTGGTTAGGTGGCACGGAGGTGTTAGGGAGCCACACAGACCTGGGATTTTGTGATTGTGTTTCCCAAGTGGGCTTCAGCCTAAGAGTCAGATAAGTGTGTGCTGGGCTCTGCAGCTGTGTTACCAGGAAGCAGATTTGAGCTTCCTAGTGGGTTCAGTCCGGAAGCCCCAGAAAGGAGAGGTAGGGCTCACCCCTATCAGGTTGTGGTCATCACCCCCAAGCCTATTTAAATTACCCCTTCCAGGTACTGGATACCCCCTGCTGAGAGCAGTTCCATGGGGAAAGGGAGAGCAGCTCAGAGCAAGAATATTCAAAGTGCAAGACCCAGAAGCACACCCAACCTCTGGGCTCCAGAGGCCCGATCTGCCAAACTACGAGGGGCTCCACCTGCAGAGCTTCTGACTAGTTGCTAGGAGCTTGGTAGGGACAGTGTCTGATGTTGGCTTGTCTGATGTCGAGAGACCCCTTACAGGGCCTCTCTCCCTGTGAGACCTGTACACCAAATGGCCAGCTTCAGACAACATTTAAACAGGATCCAACAACTTCCCAAACAGCATGTCCCAAGGGTGATTGCAGCAGGTAATAAACTCTGCTGAGGCAAAGCCCACTGTTTTCTTTTTTAATCTTTTCTTTATTTTTTCTCTTCTATTAAATTTTCTCTTTTATATCTCTTTTCTCTCTCTTTCCTTTTCTCATTTAATTTTTTCTCTTTTTTATTCTTGTTTCCATTTTTCTTTTCCTATTCTTTATTTTATTTTTATTTATATATTTATTTTATTAGTTGTAGTATTCCTCTTTTTCTCTTTCTTCTTTCCTTTCATACTCTCTCTTTTGTTTCTTTTTTCTCTAATTCTTTTTGTCTCGTCTTTTGTTATTCTTTTTTTTCATTTCTTATTTTTGTTGTTGGTATGTTTGTTTTTTTGTGTGTTGTTTTCAGTTTGGGTTTGTCTTATTTTGTTCTGTCAGCACCTGTGCAACAGTTGGCATGATGTAGTCTGAGTTGTGCTTCACAGCCAGCTAGCCTTAGGGTTTAGCCCACCATGAATGGTACAATAGCAGTCAAGACTGAATTACAACAGGAGGGCCAACATAACTCACATAAGGATTATTCCTAGAGCACCCAGCTCAGGAGATCAGTGAGACTGCACCACTGAGTCTCACAGGACACCTACAACAGAAGGCCGCCCCACCGAGAGTGGAAGTCATAGCAGTCTATTTAATACATAGAAGCAAACACAAAAAGACAGCCAAAATGGGGAGAACAATAAAAAAAACAGGCCCCAAATGAGAGAACAGAAGGACTATTTGGGAACAGAGCTACATGAAATGGAGGCTAACAATTTATCAGAAGCAAAATTTGAAGCAATGGCTATAAGGATGCTTAGCAACATGAAAAAGGACATAGAAAACATGAAAAACAATCAGTCAGAAATGGAGAATGACATATCTGAAATGAAGAATGCACTGGAAGGAATAAACAGTAGGTTGGATGAAGCAAAGGATTGAATTAGTGAATTAGAAGATAAGGTAGGGAAAAATCACTCGAACACAGCAGCAAAAAGAAAAAATTAAAAAGCATGAGGATAGTTTGAGACAACATAAAACATAACAACATCTGCATCATAAGAGACCAGAAAGAGAAGAGAGAGAGCAAGGAATCAAAAACCTGTTTGAAAGAAACATAGAGAGACTAGTGAAATAAATAAAATTACAAATGAAAGAGATGAAGTAACAACTGACATCACAGAAACACAAAGGCCTATAAGAAAGTACTATGGACAACTATATGCCAACAAATTCCGAGAAACCTACGCTCTTCTAAAACTCAATCAAGAAGAATCAGAAAACCTGAATAAGTGAGCAACAACTAATAAAATTGAAGAGTAATAATAAAAAAAAAACAACTTCCAGGAAACAAAAGTCTTGGACTAGATTTTACCAGTCAAAGAGCTACCACCTTCTCCTCAAACTACCCCAAAAAATTTGAGGGGAGGGAAGACTTCCAAGCTCTTTTTATGAGGTTGGCATTATCTTACTTGTAAAACCATATAGAGATACTACAAAAAAAGAAAATTATAGGTCAAATCCTTGATGAACACATATGCTAAGATCCTCAACAAAATATGAGCAAACAGCCCTGGCTGATGTGGCTCAGTGGATTGAGGGCCGGCCTGCAAACCAAAGAGTTGTCGGTTCAGTTCCCAGTCAGGGAATGTGCCTGGGTTGCGTATGGGCCAGGTCCCCAGTTGGTGGTGTGCAAGAGACAACTGATTAATGTATCTCTCACACATCAATGTTTCTCTCCTCCTCTTTCTCCCTCCCTTCCCCTCTTTCTAAAATTAAATAAATAAATATATATATTGGCAACAGAAATGCATTAAAAACATCATGCACCATGACCAAGTGGGATTTATTCTGGATGTAAGGTTGGTAAAATGTTTGCAAAAGAATAAATGTGATACATTATATAAGCAAAATGAAGGATAAAAATGATATGATCATATCAATAGATGCAGACAAAGTAGTCAATATAATCTAGCACCAATTTATGATAAAACATCTCACCAAAGGGGAATAGAAGGATCATACTTCAACATAATAAAGGCCATATATTATAAACCTATAGCCAGGAGAGGGGTTAAGATGGCTACAGAGTAACACGGAGGGAAACCAGCTCCCGTGCATCTGGTGGAAAATCCAGGCGGATCTACCGAAGAACAGCAGTTCCCCAACATTTATGAAAATAGGAGACCACAGAGTGTGACAGAGGAACCAGACAGCTGCAGGTCATCGAGGAGTCCAGAAGGCGAGTGAGGACAAAAGCGGCTGTGCGCCCGGGGCCTCCTAGGCTGCAGGCTGCACCCGGGCGCGCCCAGGGCGGGCAACCTCCGGCGGAGCGTGAGTACCGAGGAGAATTGGCACCCAATGGGGACCGGCACCATCAGTGGGAAACAGAAGCCCCCTCTGAATCCAGGGCTGGGGCGCCTGTGACGGAGGGAACTCCAGAAGCCCGGCACCCTGTGGGCTGGCAACAGACTCCGTGGGAGAGAACTGACTCCCCCCTCCCCATCTAGGCAGGCAGGTTAATATGGACAGAGACCTGTGGGCTTAAGTTAACGTAAAGGGTGGCAACTGCGGGCTCTGTGGTCACCAGCCTCCAACCCACCAGCCCAGGGGATTTAAGAAGGACACTGTCCTTGCTGGTCTGTTGGGATTGGGCTGGGCTGAGAGGCAGGCTTTGTGGAGAAGTCTCTATTGGAAAGTGAACTGAGGGGCTCTAAGACTGCAGCTTGCCTCCAACCACCCAGCAGCCATCTAGGGGAGGGGTGGGAACGCCTGGGTCCCTCCACAGGACTGAGGACGATGGTGCCGGATACCGAGGGACACAGGCAGCCTCCCGGGGCTGTGCGAGACCACAGACCAATCCGCAGCCTGCTGGAGAGTACCTGCATACCTGCCCTCAGAGACACTGCAACCAGAAAAACCGGTTTGGACAGTTTGAATCCAACAAAGAAAGGGTGCTTTTTTTCTTCTTCTCCTTCTCTAGTGTGTGTGTGTGTGTGTGTGTGTGTGTGTGTGTGTATGTTTTCCCTTCCCCCTTTTTTTTCTCTCTCAACTTCTTTTGTAATTAATCTTATATCTTGTAAACTGTATTGTTGCTCTATCTTTCAATACTCTGTCCCTCATTTCTTTTCCTTTTTGTCTGGTTTTAGTCCTTCTGTTCTTCCCAAATTTTCCACTTATTCGCCTTTTCTCCTGACTTTTGAGTTTGTGTGTGTGTGTGTGTGTGTGTGTGTGTGTTGGATTGTTTGTTTGTGTGTTGCTTAGTTTTCTTTTAGGTGTATTATTATTTTTTTGCATTATTCTTACTCCTTTTTTTTATTTTAAGAATATCTTTGTATCCCTCCTGTTTCTGTACAGGTTTCTTAGTCCTGGCTGGGTATACTGTACTACCTGACAGGTTCCCACTGCTCTTTCCTCCACAGTGTTTTGCTGATTTTCTATACTTCATGTGCTTTCCTTTGCTACACTACCCAAGCTCTATGACCCCCATTTAGACAGATCACATAGAATCTATCACGTGAGTGTTGCTCTAATGTTATTGTAAATAAGAGCTGTTCTGTACAACAGTAATACTTCATACCACATCTCTCAGACCTTAGAACACCTTACAGGTGCCTGAATTATATTACTCTATTTACTGACGCGATACACCCAGTTACTAACTTGTACTGTCACCTTACCTCAAATCTGACAACCCGCAACCACACTGCTTTCTAGATACAACTCACAAGACCCCCTTCTTAACAAGACACTTAACTTATGCCCACCCTTTCCTAAAAGTGGCAAGCTGGGTCGAAGAGCACAGTTAACTCTATCCATAGCCTAAAGATTGTCTACTTCTTCTCTGCCCACTGTGTCTGTAAATAACATAAAATAATCTTCTGCTATCATAAACCATTTTGCCTCCCCCTCAACTGATCACACACGCACAATAAAGAAAGGAGTAGGTGGAAGCAGAGAACACCAAGATACCTGCAGGAGAGTGCACCACTGAATCTCACAGGCATCCTACCACAGAAGATCACACCATGAGCCCAGGTAACCAGAACAGATCAATTTAAAAAGTGGAGGACAACTAGAAGAGTATCACAAACAATGGGAAGACAAAGAAACAACCCTCAAATGAAAGAAAAGGAGGAAGCCTCAGAAAGAGTGTTAGATGAAATAGAGGCAAGTCAACTATCAGATGTGGAATTCAAAGCACTGGTTATCAGGAAATTCAAAGAGCTTACAATGAGCTACAAGAAACTACAGGGGAGCTACAATGAACTCTCTGCAAACAATACCAACATGAAAAAGGAAAGAGAAACCATAAGTAAAGGCCAAGAGGGAATGAAGAATACAATTTCTGAACTGAAGAACACACTAGAAGGTATGAAGAATAGAATCGATATGGCGGAAGATCGCATAAGTGAGATTGAAGACAGGATAGAAAAAATCTCTGAGATGGACCAAGTAAGGGAAAAGAGAATCAGAAAAAATGAGGAGAATTTAAGAGAAATGCAAGACAACATGAAACCTAATAATATCCGAATAATAGGAATGCCATAAGGAGAGGAAGAGGAACAAGAAATAGAAAACCTACTTGAAAGAGTAATAACGGAAAATTTTCCTAAGTTGAGGAGAATCCAGGAATAAAGTCACACGGATCCAGAAATTGGAGAGAGTCCTCAACAGGTGGAACCCAAAGAGGCCTACAGCAAGACACATCATTATTAAAATGGCAAATCTCCAAGACAAAGAGAGAATCCTAAAGGCAGCAAGGGAGAAAAAGGAAGTAACATGCAAGGGTGTCCCAAAAAGTCTGGCTAATGACTTCTCCATGGAAATATTTCAAGCAAGAAGAGAATGGCAAGAAATATTCCAAGTAATGAGAAACAGAGGCCTACAGCCAAGGCTACTGTACCCAGCAAGGCTCTCAATCAAGATAGAAGGCCAAAAAAAGAGCTTCCAAGACAAAAGAAGTGTAAAAGAATACACCTCCATCAAACCAGCTCTACAAGAATTACTAAAAGGGCTGCTTTAAGGAAAGGAAGGAAAAGAGAGAGACAGAGAGGAACACAGGTACATAAATGGCAATGAATAAGTACCTTTCGATAATAACCTTAAATGTAAATGGATTAAATACACCAATTGAAAGACATAGAATAGCTGAATGGATAAGAAAGCATGACCCACACATATGCTGCCTACAAGAGACCCATCTCAGGTCAAAAGACCACCACAGACTAACAATGAAAGGATGGAAACAAATTTTCCAAGCAAATGGACAAGAAAAAAAAGCCAGGGTAGCAATTCTCATATCAGACAAAATAGACTTCAAAAAAAATGGCCATAAAGAGAGACCCAGAAGGTCACTTCATATTGCTCAAGGGAAGAATCCACCAAGAAGAGATTAACATCGTAAATATATATGCACCCAACTCAGGAGCACCCAAATATATAAAGAAAATCCTAGAGGACCTCAAGAAAGATGTTGACAGCAACACAATTATAGTAGGGGATTTTAACAGCCCACTGTCAAAAATGGACAGATCTTTCAAACAAAATATCAACAAAGACATTGCAGCATTAAATGACACTCTAGATGAAATGGACCTAATTGATATATATAGAGTCCTCCATCCCAAAGAGGCTAAATACACATTCTTTTCAAATGCACAAAGAACATTTTGCAAGATAGATCACATGATAGGACACAAAACAAGACTCAACAAATTTAGGAAAATAGAAATCATACCAAGCACTTTCTCTGATCACAAGGGACTGAAATGGGAAACTAACCCCACAGGAAAAAACCAAAAACACTGAAAATCATGGAGACTGAATGGTATGCTATTAAACAACGAATGGGTCAAGATAGAAATCAAAACGTTTCTGGAAACAAATGAAAATTAACTCATAACAACCCAAGACTTATGGGACACAGTGAAAGCAGTCCTGAGAGGGAAGTTCATAGCAATACAGGCTTACCTAAGGAAGATAGAAACATTTCAAACAAACAGCTTAACCTGATGCCTGCAAGAACTTGAGGAAGAACAACAGAGACAGCCCAGACCAAGTAGAAGGAAGGAAATAACCAAGATCAGAGCAGAATTAAATGACATAGAGACTAAAAGCACAATTCTAAGGATCAATGAATACAGGAGTTGGTTTTTTCAAAAGATAAACAAAATAGATAAACCTTTAAGTAGGCTCATCAAGAAAAAAAGAGAGAGGACCCAAATAAACATAATCAGAAACGAAAGAGGAGAGATTACAACTGATACCACAGAAATAGAAGGGATTGTAAGAAATTACTACACAGAACTGTATGCCAAGAAATTTGAAAACCTAGGTGAAATGGACAAATTTCTAGAAAAATATAATCTTCCAAAACCCAATGAAAAAATAGCAGAAAACCTGAACAGGCCAATAACAGTAGATGAAATCGAAGAAGTAATCAAAAAACTCCCATCACACAAAAGCCCTGGACCAGATGGTTTCACAGGAGAATTCTACAAAGCTTTTAAGGAAGAACTAACCCCGATTCTTCACAGACTATTTCAAAAATCCCAAAAGGAGGGAAAACTCCCCATATCTTTTTATGAAGCCAGCATCATCCTAATTCCAAAACCAGACAGAGACACAACAAAGAAAGAAAACTACAGGCCAATATCTCTGATGAACATAGACGCTAAAATCCTCAATAAAATATTGGCAAATCGCATCCAACAATACATCAAAAAGATCATACACCATGACCAAGTGGGATTCATCCCAGGGCTGCAAGGATGGTTCAATATTCGTAAATCAGTAAATGGAATACACCACATAAAGAAAAGCAAAGACAAAAACCACATGATCATATCAGTAGATGCGGAAAAAGCTTTTGATAAGGTACAACACCCATTTATGATAAAGGTACTCAGCAAAGTGGGAGTAGAGGGAACACTCCTCGATATAATAAAAGCCATATATGAAAGACCTACAGCCAACATCATACTCAATGGGCAAAAACTAAAAGCTTTTCCACTAAGATCAGGAACAAGACAAGGTTGTCCACTTTCACCACTTCTACTCAATACAGTATTAGATGTTCTTGCCACAGTGATCAGACAAGAAAAGGAAATAAAAGGCATCCAAATCGGAAAGGAGGAAACAAAACTGGCATTGTTTGCAGATGACATGATAGTGTACATGGAAAATCCTATAGACTCTACCAAAAAATTGCTCAAACCAATAAATGAATTTGGCAAAACAGCGGGTTACAAAGTCAATATCCAGAAATCAAAGGCATTTTTGTATACTAACAATGAAACAGCAGAAGCAGAAATCGAGAAAAAAAATCCCATTCGACATAGCAAAAAAGAAATAAAATATCTGGGAATAAACCTAACCAAGGAGGTAAAAGACCTGTATGCAGAAAACTACACAACACTGAAGAAAGAAATCAAGGAAGACACAAACAAATGGAAACATATACCGTGTTCATGGATTGGAAGAATTAACATCATCTAAATGTCCATACTACCCAAAGCAATTTACAGATTCAATGCAATACCTATTAAAGTACCAATGGCATATTTCACAGACATAGAACAAACACTTCAAAAATTTGTATGGAACCACAAAAGACCACGAATAGCAGCTGCAACTTTGAGAAAGAAGAACAAAGTAGGAGGGATCACAATAACTGATATCAAACTGTATTACAGGGGCACTGTAATCAAAACACCCTGGTACTGGCACAAAAACAGGCATGTGCCTGTGGAGACCAATGGAATAGAACAGAGAGCCCAGATATAAACCCAACTCTCTACAGTCAAATAATATTTGACAAAGGGAGCAGTAGCATAAAATGGAGTAAAATGGCCTCTTCAACAAATGGTGTTGGGAAAATTGGGCAGCCACATGCAAAAAAAATGAAACTCGAGCACCAACTTACACCATACACCAAAATAAAATCCAAGGTGGATAAAAGACTTAAATATAAGCCGGGAAGCTATTAAAGCCCTAGAGGAGAACATTGGCAGGAAAATCTCGGATATTCCACGCAGCAATATATTTACTGATACATCCCCTAGAGCAAGGGACATAATGGAAAGAATAAACAAATGGGATCTCATCAAAATTAAAAGCTTCTGCATAGCTAAGGAAAACAGTATCAAGATAAAAAGAGAAGCAACTGTTTGGGAAAACATATTTGCCAATGATACTTCAGACAAAGTTTTATTCTCCAAAATATACAAAGAACTCACATGCCTCTACTCAAAGAAGAGGAGCAACCCAATTAAAAAATGGGCAAAGGAGTTGAACAGACATTTCTCCAAGGAGGACATACAGAGGAACCAGACACACATGAAAAGATGCTCGATATCACTAGCTATCAGAGAGATCCAAATCAAAACCACAATGAGATACCACTTAACACCAGTCAGTATGGCTACCAAAGAAACAAACAACAAGTGTTGGAGACATTGTGAGGAAAAGGTGGGATTGTTGGTGGGATTGCAGACTGGTACAACCACTATGGAAAACAGTATGGAATTTTCTAAGAAAACTAAAAATGAACGTGCCTTTTGACCCAGCAATTCCTCTGCTAGGAGTATATCCTAAGAACCCTGAAACACCAATCCAAAAGAACCTATGCATCCCGATGTTCATAGCAGCACAATTTACGATAGCCAAGAGTTGGAAGCAACCTAAATGCCCATCGGTAAATGACTGGATCAAAAAACTATGGTACAATTGCACAATGGAATTCTATGCTGCAGAAAGGAAGAAGGAGCTCCTACCTTTTGCAACATCATGGATAGAACTGGAAAGCATTATGTTGAGCGAAATAAGCCGGGCAGCGAAGGACAAATACCATATGATCTCACTGTTAACAGGAATCTAAACAACAAAACAAACAAGCAAGCAAAATGTAAACAAAGACACTGAAATACAGAATGTGCTGACAGGGTCCAGAAGGGAGAGGGGAGAGAATCACAGAGGAAAAGGGGAAGGACTCACATGAACAAGTATAAAGGACACATGGACAATAACTAAGGTGGGGGGCAGAGATGGGAGGGAGGTGGGGAGCACTGGGGGGGCAGGGCTGGGAATACAAGAAAGAAAACTGTACTTGAACAAGATTTAAATGAAAAATTTTAAAAAAACCTATAGCCAACATCATACTTAGTGAGCAAAAACTACAAGTGTTTCCCTTAAGAATCAGGAACAAGACAGGGGTGTCTGCTCTTACTAGTCTTATTCAATAGTAGTGGAAGTTCTAGCCACAATAATCAGACATGCAGAAGAATTAAAGGGCATCCAAATTGGAAAGGCAGAAGTAAAACTGTCTTATTACAGATGACTTGATGCTATAGTTAGAAACCCCTCAAGATTCCACCAAAAAACTTTGATATTTAATTAATAAATTTAGCACAATAGCAGGATACAAAATTAATATTTAGAAATCGGTGGCAATAATGAACTCTCAGAAAAAGAAGCTAATAAATTCCATTTACATTGCAACACAATGAATAAGGTGCCTAGGAATATACTTAACCAAGGAGGTAAAAGACCTATACATAGAAAACTATAGTACACTGAAGAAAGACATAGAGGAAGACATAAACAAGTGGAAATTTATACTGTGCTCATAGACTGAAATAATTAACTTTATTGAAATGTCCATACTACCCAAAGCAATCTATAGATTCAACACAATTTCTATTAAAATACCAATGACATATTTCATAGATCTAGAGCAAATATTTCAAAAATTTACATAGAACTTAAAAAGACCCTGAATAGCCTCATCAATCTTGAGAAAAGAACAAAGTTGAAGGGATCACAATACCTGATATCAATCTATACTACAAGGCCATTGTAATCAAAACAGCCTGGTATTGGCATAGGAAGAGACACATAGATCAGTGGAACAGAACAGAGAGCCCAGAAATCTACTCATGCCTTTATGTGACGTCAATTGATACTTGACAAAAGAGGCAAGAGTGTACAATAGAGTAAAAGCAGTCTCTTCAATAAATGGTGTTTGCAAATTGGACAGGTACATTGAAAAAAAAAGGACAAAGGAAGAAAAAAGAAAGAAACCAGACCACTAACATACATCATACACAAGAATAAACTCAAAATGGATAAAAGACTTAAATGTAAGTTGTGAAACTATAAAAATCCTAGAAGAAAACACAGGCAGTAAAATCTTAGGCATCTTGTGTAGTGATATTTTTGTTGATATATATCTTAGGGCAAGGAAAAGAAGTGAAAAATATAAACAAATATGACTACATCAAACTAGAAAGCTTATGCGTGGCACAAGAAACCATCAACAAAATGGAAAGGGAACCCACTGTATGGGAGAACATATTTACCAATGATAGATATGATAAGGGGTCAATTACCAAAACATATAAAGATTTTATACAACTCACCACCAGGAAGACAAACAATCTAATTTAAAAATGAGCACAGGATCAGAATAGACACTTTTCCAAAGAGAACATACAGATGGCCAATAGATATATGAAAAAATGTACAACTTCACTAATCATCAGAGGGGTACAAATTAAAACCACAATGAGATATCACCTCACACCTGCAAGAATGCCTACCATAAGTAAATCAATAAACTACAAATGCTGGAGAGGATGTGGAGAAAAGGGAACCTCTGTGCACTATCGGTGGGAATACAGACTTGTGCAGCCACTGCAGAAACCAATATGGAGTTTCTTCAAAAAGTTAAAGAAAGCATTATGCTTTTTGACATAATGCTCCCATCTGGGAATATATCTTAAGAATCCCAAAACACCAGAAAGAAAATATGGAACCCTATGTTCATAGTAGCCTTATTTATAATAGCCAAGATCTGGAGAGAAGCCAAGTGTCCATCAGCAGATGAGTGAATAAAAAAGCTCTTACCCTTTGTGACATCATGGATAGACCTGAAGATTATTATGCTAAGCAAAATAAGCCATTCAGAGAAAGACAAATATCACATGATCTCACTTATATGTGGAATCTAATGAACAAAATGAACAAACAAAATAGGACCAGAGGCATGGATACATGGAACAGACTGACAGATATCAAAGGGGAAGGGGTAGAGATGGCCAGAAGGGGTTAGCCAAAGAACATATATGCATATAAGCATAACCTATGGGCACAATAATGTGGTGAATGGGCAGTCTAGGTAGAAGGGGGTAAAGGGGGTGAAATGAGGGGCATCTGTAATAGTGTCAATGATAAATAAATAAATGAATGAATGTGGTTTAAAACTCAAACAAAAAATTGTATGCGAATCAAGGAGGCACCTCCTGCAAGTCTTGTTAGGGTGGACGGGGATAGGAGGAAGCTCCGGCTGGACTTTGCCAAGATGGACATCCTCACAGTAACCTGAGTCCAAGAAAGAGACCACCAATGCTATATTGCTGATTTGTTCAGAGGGCACCGATCCCCAGCTCCCATGGGGAGCCAATGAAAATAAAACCCCACTACATTCCCTGCTTGGGTGCGACTTCCCTGGCCTCATCCTGCAGACTGGGCAACCTCGCCTGGGTGCACAAACCCCAATAAAGGTCTTTATTGCCTACTTTATGGCTGATTGGCATTTCTTTCTCGGTGGAGCCTAAGAAAACCTTTCATGTCTAAGATGGCAAGAAAAGATTGGGTTGCTATCCTTGTAAGTTACAGAGGTTACATTTTATAAAAATTATACTTCATTTTCCTGTGTTCATCTTCACAAATAAAATTCTGTTATGAGGTAAACAGGATTTTGAGAAAGCTGACATTCTTTATTATCAGGATTTATGTCTTCACTTTTGACTGCATGTTCAAAATTGTTTCACTAGATCCTGGATCCTACTGGGAGAATAGGAAGGGCTTCTGCAGCTTTTGTTGGCTGTGCAGGAGAAGGCTGGAGCCTTGGTCTGGTACATCAGGCAGTAGAGAGGAAAGAAGAGTGAACAGAAGGAGGACAAGTAGCTTTCCTTTCCTGTGTGGCTCATAGGAAAGAGAAAGCAGGTTTCCCGGCAGAGGAGTGAAACTGTAGGGGAACTTGAGTTTCAGTGGTTAGAGAAAGTCCTGAAGCTAGTGCAGGCAGAAGTACCAGTGGCTTGAAATGTCTTCAACCCCAGCTTGACACAAATCCTAGAGACCTGGAGATCCATGCTCAAACCGTGGGAGAAGTGCTTATACACAAATTGAAGATGCAGAGTGAAGGGTGATGGAACAGTGGAAACAAGATTATGACAAAAATGAAGAGTTGGTCAACTCTGAGAGATACTCAGTTGTATTTTAGAGTTTATCTTTACAAATGGTTTTTCTCTTAAAGTGTTATGAAACAAAGTAAAGAAGAGAACAAGATGGTAATGTAACTGAAAGCAAATCTGGCTGCCCACTGCTTCAAAAGCCAGTACTTGAAAGGCCAGTGCTGAGGTAAAGAAAAGTGGTTTGATATTCAGTTGCCAGCAACTTTGAAGATGGGGGACTCTCATCTTAAAACCCACCTCAGCACCTCAGGTTTCCTGACTAATTTATATAGAGAAACACAGGAGGAGGAGAACTAAGGAATTTCCAGCAATGTGCAGTTTCTCAGCTCTGCTCGGGTGATTTCAGTGTGATCTCCTGCATGCATCATCGAGTAGTCTCATCACTCCATCTGTAGTTTCACTGCTGTTATCTGGGAACAGGATATGTTTCTGCTGGTTCTGATATGAGTAGCTTTCACTTGCCCAATATCTTGCAGTCACGGTGATTCCTTGGTTAAGCAGGAGTTGCAACTGCTGATGTCTATAAAATACTTATAAGGAAACCTTTAATGAATGAATCTTTTATGAGTTTGTTAGTACAGACAATTCTATAATTACCACCTGATTAGTATATTATGTTTACTGTAATCACTGTTACAGTAGCTAAGGGAGATCATCATGGCAGCCAGAGAAGGTATCTCTGAGGAATGACATTCGAGCTGAGGCCTGCGGGGTGAAAATGAGCCAGCCAAGTAATGGAATGGGGGCAGAAGAAGGAAAGAAATGTAGAGGGAAGAAATAGGTCCAGGTCCTGTTTACACTTTAATACTAATAACTAACTTTCCCTCGCAGCTTACTTACTGTATAAGTGGAATGGTGAAGCGCTATAAGAGTTATGTGTTATAGAAATGAGTAGAATTCAGTTCACATGGACCAAAATATGCAATAAAGTCACTTGTGATCTAGTTTTATCAATTCAGTGATATTTTCTTTCTCCTCATTTGCTCGATTTCTACCAAACACATTTCTGACATCTTTCTTTTTTCTTCCAAATTCTTCTTGCGAAACTTTTTTTAAATACAAAGTCTTATAAATTTACTAGACCAGCTTTTTCCAAACCTCACTGCAATTCAGAATTACCTGAGGATCTTGTTAAAAAAGGATTCTTCAGGTCTTTGGTGTAGGAGACCATTCTGCATGGAGTGGGCCCAGCCCCCAGTGGCAAACATTTACTGCAAAGTAACTTCCTAAAATCCATGCTAAACTTTCCAAGGACCAGTGTAACTGGTTCAACCACTTTTGCCCTTTTCATTTGCAAATATCCCTCTTCTGTGATGTGATTATTGGCATTGGCTCCTCTGTTTTCTACAAAAAGTAACCGCCTAGTCCTGAGAGGGAAGTTCATAGCAATACAGGCTCACCTAAAGAGGATAGAAACATTTCAAACAAACAACCTAACCCAACGCCTGCAAGAACTCGAGGAACAACAACAAAGACAGCCCAGAGCAAGTAGAAGGAAGGAAATAACCAAGATCAAAGCAGAATTAAATGACATAGAGACTAAAAGCACAATTCTAAAGATCAATGAATCCAGGAGTTGGTTTTTTGAAAAGATAAACAAAATAGACAAACCTTTAAGTAGGCTCATTAAGAAAAGAAGAGAGAGGACACAAATAAACACAATCAGAAATGAAAGAGGAGAGATTACAACTGATACCACAGAAATAGAAAGGATTGTAAGAAATTACTATGCGGAACTGTATGCCAAGAAATTTGAAAACCTGGGTGAAATGGACAAATTTCTAGAAAAATATAATCTTCCAAAACTCAATGAAAAAGAAGCAGAAAACCTGAACAGGCCAATAACAGCAAATGAAATTGAAGAAGTAATCAAAAAACTCCCATCACACAAAAGCCCTGGGCCAGATGGTTTCACAGGAGAATTCTACAAAGCTTTTAAGGAAGAGCTAACCCCTATTCTTCACAGACTATTCCAAAAAATCCAAAAGGAGGGAAAACTCCCCAACTCTTTCTATGAAGCCAGCATCACCCTAATCCCAAAGCCAGATAGAGACACAACAAAGAAAGAAAATTACAGACCAATATCACTGATGAACATAGATGCTAAAATCCTCAACAAAATATTGGCAAATCGCATCCAACAATATATCAAAAAGATCATACACCACGACCAAGTGGGATTCATCCCGGGGATGCAAGGATGGTTCAATATACGCAAATCAATAAATGTAATACACGAAATAAACAAAAGCAAAGACAAAAACCACATGGTCATATCAATAGATGCGGAAAAAGCTTTTGATAAGGTACAACACCCATTTATGATAAAGGTACTCAGCAAGGTGGGAATAGAGGGAACATTCCTCAATATAATAAAGGCCATATATGAAAGACCTACAGCCAACATCATACTCAATGGGCAAAAACTAAAAGCTTTTCCACTAAGATCAGGTACAAGACAAGGTTGCCCACTTTCACCACTTCTATTCAATATAGTATTAGAAGTTCTAGCTGCAGCGATCAGACAAGAAAAGGAAATAAAAGGCATCCAAATCGGAAAGGAGGAAACAAAACTGGCATTGTTTGCAGATGACATGATAGTGTACATGGAAAACCCTATAGCCTCTACCAAAAAACTGCTGGAACTAATAAATGAATTTGGCATAACAGCGGGATACAAGGTTAATATCCAGAAATCAAAGGCATTTTTGTATACCAACAATGAAGCAGCAGAAGCAGAAATCAGGAAAAAAATCCCATTCGATATAGCAAAAAGAAAAATAAAATATCTGGGAATAAACCTAACCAAGGAGGTAAAAGACCTGTATGCAGAAAACTACACAACACTGAAGAAAGAAATCAAGGAAGACACAAATAAATGGAAACATATACCGTGTTCATGGATTGGAAGAATTAACATCATCAAAATGTCCATACTACCCAAAGCAATTTACAGATTCAATGCAATACCTATTAAAGTACCAATGGCGTATTTCACAGACATAGAACAAACACTTCAAAAATTTATATGGAACCAGAAAAGACCCCGAATAGCTGCTGCAATTTTGAGAAAGAAGAACAAAGTAGGAGGGATCACAATACCTGATATCAAACTGTATTACAAGGCCACTGTAATCAAAACAGCCTGGTACTGGCACAAAAACAGGCACATAGACCAATGGAATAGAACAGAGAGCCCAGAAATAAACCCAACTCTCTACAGTCAATTAATATTCGACAAAGGGGGCAATAACATAAAATGGAGTAAAGACAGCCTTTTCAACAAATGGTGTTGGGAGAACTGGACAGCTACATGCAAAAAAATGAAACTTGAGCACCAACTTACACCATACACCAAAATAAATTCAAGGTGGATAAAAGACTTAAATATAAGCCGTGAAACCATTAAAACCCTAGAGGAGAG
This sequence comes from Sturnira hondurensis, assembly GCF_014824575.4. Lineage (NCBI taxonomy): Eukaryota > Metazoa > Chordata > Mammalia > Chiroptera > Phyllostomidae > Sturnira > Sturnira hondurensis. The sequence goes on along the minus strand of NW_028086054.1, from coordinate 7,803 downwards.
CCTTGGCAAGAAAATCTCAGATATTCCACGCAGCAATATTTTTACTGATACGTCCCCTAGAGCAAGGAACATAAAGGAAAGAATAAACAAATGGGATCTCATCAAAATTAAAAGCTTCTGCATGGCTAAGGAAAACAGTATCAAGATACAAAGAGAAGCAACAGCTTGGGAAAACATATTTGCCAATGATACCTCAGATAAGGGTTTAATCTCCAAAATATACAAAGAACTCATTCGGCTCCACTCAAAGAAGACAAGCAACCCAATCAAAAAATGGGCAGAGGACTTGAACAGACATTTCTCCAAGGAGGACATACAGAGAATCCAGAGACACATGAAAAGATGCTCGATATCACTAGCTATCAGAGAGATGCAAATTAAAACCACAATGAGATACCACTTAACACCAGTCAGATTGGCTATCATAAACAAAGAAACAAACAACAAGTGCTGGAGAGGTTGTGGGGAAAAGGGGACTCTAGTTCACTGTTGGTGGGATTGCAGACTGGTACAACCACTATGGAAAACAGTATGGAATTTTCTAAGAAAACTAAAAATGAACGTACCTTTTGACCCAGCAATTCCACTCTTGGGAGTATATCCTAAGAACCCTGAAACACCAATCCAAAAGAACCTATGCACCCCGATGTTCATAGCAGCACAATTTACGATAGCCAAGAGTTGGAAGCAACCTAGATGCCCATCGGTAAATGACTGGATCAAAAAACTATGGTACATTTACACAATGGAATTCTATGCTGCAGAAAGGAAGAAGGAACTACTACCCTTTGCAACATCATGGATGGAACTGGAAAGCATTATGCTGAGCGAAATAAGCCAGGCAGTGAAAGACAAATATCATATGATCTCACCGTTAACAGGAATCTAAACAAACCAAACAAGCAAGCAAAATACGACCAATGACACTCAAATATGGAACAGGCTGTCAGGGCCCAGAGGGGAGAGGGGAGAGAATCATAGGGGAAAAGGGAATGGACTCACATGAACAAGTATAAAGGACACATGGACAATAAATAAGGGTTGGGGGTGGAAAGGGGGAGGGAGGCGGGGAGCATGGGGTGGGGGGCAGGCAGGGTTGGGAATATAAGACAGAAACCTGTACTTGAACAAGAATTAAATAAAAATTATATTAAAAAAATAAAAATAAAAAGTAACCACCTAAAGCAACCTGTGCATAGTAAATGAAGACCACCATGTAATGTGCTGAGAAACCCAATAAAGGCTGGTCATAGCAAGGGCTGGGACTTTTGCTCCCCTGGAGAGAAAAGCCATGCTGTCCCTTTTCCTCCACAAGACTCAGTAGTCCTGGAGAGGTATGGATGAAATGTCTCATTTCATCCATAATGACGTAGACACAGCCAGCCAGTGCCCGCATCACTTGGGTGGGGTGCAGGTATCTGCAGTTTGATTCTTTTTTAAAAAATATATTTTATTGACCATTACAGTTGTCTCATCCCCCCCCTTCATTCCCCTCCAACCTGCACACCTCCCACCATTTCCTCTTTTAGTTTATGCCCACGTGTCTCAAGTTCTTTAGATTCTATATTTCCCCTACTATTCTTGCCCTCCCCCTATCTATTTTCTACCTACTGTCTATGTTATTTTCTGTACCTTCTTCCCCCTTCTCCTCCTCCCACTCCCCTGTTGCTAACTCTCCATGTGTTCTTCATTTCTATGGTTCCGCTCCTGATCTAGGTGTGCTCTTAGTTTGCTTTTGTTCTAGGTGTGGTTGTTAATAACTGTGAGTTTGCTGTCCTTTCACTGTTCATATTTTTTATCTTCTTTTTCTTATATAAGTCCCTTTAGCATTTCATATAATAAGGGTTTGGTGATGATGAACTCCTTGAACTTGACCTTATCTGAGAAGCACTTTATCTGTCCTTCCATTCTAAATGAAAGCCTTGCTGGATAAAGCAATCTTGGATGGAGGTCTTTGGATTTCATGACCTGAAATACATCTTTCCAGCCCCTTCTTGACTGTCAGGTCTCTTGAGAAATCTGCTGACAGTCTGATGGGAACTCCTTTGTAGGTGACTGTCCCCTTATCTCTTGCTGCTTCTAGGATTCTCTCCTTCATTTTCATCTTGGCTAATGTAATTATGATGTGCCTTGGTGTGTTCCTTCTTGGGTCCAACTTCTCTGGGACTCTCTGAGCTTCCTGGATTTCCTGGAAGTCTATTTCCTTTGCCAGACTGGGGAAGTTCTCCTTTATTATTTGTTCAAATAAGTTTTCCACTCGTGGCTGTTCCTCTTCCCCTTCTGGTACCCCTATAATCCGGATGTTGGAACGTTTAAAGATGTCCTGAAGGTTCCTACGCCTCTCCTCATTTTTTTGAATTCTTGTTTCTTTTTTGTTTGGTCATTTTTTTCTTCCTTCTGGTCCCCTCCCTTGATTTGAGTCCCAGTTTCCTTTCCATCACTATTGGTTTCCTGTTCATTTCTCTTCATTTCAATTAGTTTAGCCTTCATTTGTTCCTCTAATTTGTGACTAAAATCAACCTGTTCTGTGAGCATTCTGATCACCAGTATATTGAACTGTGCATCTGATGCTCAGAATCAGGGTTAGTACCTTAATCTTTTTTAAAAAATATTTTATTTGTTTATTTTTAGAGAGGGGGGAAGGGAAGGAGAAAGAGTGGGAGAGAAACATCAATGTGTGGTTGTCTCTCATGTGTCCCCCATTGGGGACCTGGCCTGCAACTCAGGCATGTGCCCTGACTGGGAATCGAACTGGAGACCCTTTGCTTCACAGGCCTGCACTCAATCCACTGAGCTACACCAGCCAGGGCAGTACCTTAATCTTGATTAGTGATTTCCAAACTACTCAGCAAAACATTGGTTTCAGGAGATGTTATCGGTGCTCCAGGAATAAAGGATTTTCTTGCCCAATATGCTTAAGAAACTCTCTTAGAGTCTCTTTTTAGCATTTTATCCTGGGAGAAAGGCTCTGAGACACATTTAAGTGTCTAATAGCTAAATAATAGAATTGTATTATTTTTTCTTAATTTTACTAAGAATAGTTTTCCCTAAATGAAGTATGGAAAACATTGATCTAGGAAAAGGTTTTAATTTCTACAAATATATATGTGTATATGTATATATAGTTCATTATTATATCATAAATTCTATTAAGTATAACTGGGTAAGATGCTCCTTCAGTTAAGAAAGTAGTCCCAAAGAAGGCATCTAGTGTTAGTTGCATGTGAAGCTCTGACCAACCTCAAAGCTGGTCCCAAATGCTTTTACCACATCTCTGCTTTTGTCCTTTTTCCAGACTCTATCTAAAACTGCTATGCTATCTCTCAAATTTATATCTCCATATTTCTACGTGTTTATAAAACATCTCTACCTGGGTATTCCAGGTTCTCAATCATTTTGGCACCAATTACAATGTGAGTGACTTTCCCTACCCCACTGAGCAATTCTTTGATACTAGCTGGGTATCCCACAACTCAACCTGGAGACAGCATCAGATACCACAGGTAAGGGCTCAGTCCTAAAAGACTACCTCCCTTTCCTACTTCACATGGCAATCACAGATCTAGAGTTGTTACCAGTCTTCTGACCAAACTGGCTATAAATCACAGGCTCCCAAGACTCTCTCCTCAGGTTTGACACACTTGCTAGGCAATTCATGGAACTCAGGGAACAAGTTTATTCACTGGATTACTAGTTTAATGAAAAACAGAGGATACAAATCAACATCCAGATGGAGAGATACACAGAGTGAGTTCCCAAACAAAGAAGTTTCTGACCCTGAGGAGTTTGGGTCCCAGCAGAGTGGCTCATGGTTGTGTTCTGATTTCTCAACCTGGAAGCTCTCTGAACCCCATCATTTGGGGTTTTTATGGAGGCTTCAGTACATAGGCATGATTGATTGTATCACTGGGCATTGGTGATTGCCCCAAGAAGTAACTAAAAAGCTTGGTTAGATGAAGAGGGTCCAGTGGACATTCCACTCCTTAGACAGTCAGACAGTGAAAACCAGTTTTCCTCCAATCATCTCTCTTCTCCTTCCTGCTGCACGTTGCATTAGTAAGAGCTTGCATTATGCCAGAGCTTTCTGCGGCCACTTTCTCTACATAGTTAGCCAACTAAACTTCACCAGCAACTGGCTAGGGATTCATAGAGGGTATCAAAGGATATCAAAGGATGATGTGACCCTCCCTCAGTATTTGAAATAAAATGACAAACTGAATTGATTGTTAACCATGGTAAAGGAGGCATAGTCTTTCTGAGAATACTGCCAATAAAATTACTGATATGGTTTTATAGGGGAAGTGTAGATTTCAGGGACTGGTAAATTTGCAGAAGTTTAGGGGGTGAAGATCTCATCTGCAAAAGCTTGTATATTTATTGGGCTGAGTCTATGATTGCCTGACTTTTGAGTAAGGGGCTAACATTAATTGGTGGCCTTCTACTGAGGTGAGTTGTTTCAAAAGCCTTCCACTGAGGTGATATGTGAACAGGTTTCAAGCAGTCGCTGAGTGTTACCATCATGGTATATGACAATCAGGCTTTTCCTGGGCATGTGGAAATTTGATTTTACTTTCGCATTCAGCTTCACTAGTAATAACGCTGGTATTGTCCTTTTACCATCTTCAGGCTCCTTGTTTGCTTTTCTCAACTGGTTAGGAGCTGGAGAGAGGAAGGCTGTGAGTGGTGCCACAAAACCTTCCTAGATGGGGAGGAGTAGGGCTGAAACAGGGCTTTATAGCTGGAAGAAACTTAAGAGTTCCTCAAATTTAGAATTATTGTTCAACCACCTCTTTAAGAAGAAAATCGATGAAGTATTACCAAAGAGCTAGCATCTGCCTCCATTTTCTCTAGGATATGGTGAGAAAGCAGGCGTTTTGGTCTTACAACCCTATTAGTATGGTGAAAAGGAAGTTGCTCTTTGGTGTCTCCCCATCTGCATTGATTCTGGCTCCAATGTGCACCACCACTCCCTTTGCTTCTGGCCACCTCCTCGAAGTTCTGGGCACAGGATCTGAGGGGATGCAGTGCTGTTGCCTGGGCCCAGGTCAGGAGACCGTGGTAACTGTGGATGCTATTATGCTGTCTCTTCAGTCTTCAGAGCACCATTGTACAGCCTGGTCATGTGTTCAGACTTGAAGCACAGGAAGAAGTTAAAGAACCTTTTCCAGAGGGCTTTCTCCATTGGACTTTTCCAGAGTCCAATGGGGAAAGCACCATAAAGGCAAAACCTCTCTTACAGGTTCTCTTAAATTCCATCCCACTTCCTTCCTGGCTCCCCCCTTAGCCTTTCCTCTCTTTACCTGTGCTGCTACCATCCAAAGTTATCCTCAGGCATTGATCTTGCCCTAGGGTTAGCCGTTTCTCCCCATAACTCACACTTCTCCCCATCTGAATCATTTGGCCTCATCCAGCTGTTCACAAATTTTAATATGTTTATAAAGCACAAAAAATCTTATTAAAATGCAGATTAGATTCTGATTCATTAGGTCTTGGGTGGCGCTTGAGAGTTAGCATTTCTAACAAGCCCCAGTGATTGGACAGGAAAATTCTAACATTCTGGCCAGGGATACATCAGGACAAAAAGGGAGTGATTAGGTCCCATGACACAAAGTGGGTATTTGGCACTTAAATTAGATTCTGAGCTAATTCTGAGCTATCCTTTGACTGGGGTTCTGCACATCAAGCACACTTTTGATTTCTTACTCCTGTGAGCTGTAGGCTTGAGGGCTGCATTATAGCATTGAGGGGCTATAGGCATGCTGCCTTTGTGGATTCCTTCCTCCATAAAAATATAAATAATTACATTTCACAGTTAATTTTTTAATTGATTCTAGAGAGAGTGGAAAGGAGGGAAAAAGAGAAGGAGGAAACATTGATGGTTGCCTCTTGTACACGCCCTGACTGGGGACTGAACCCACAACCCAGGCATGTGTTCTGACTGGGAATCAAACTGGTGACCTTTTGGTTTGCAGGATGGTACCCAACCAGCTGAGCCACACTGTCCAGAGCTTTACAGTTGTTTTTGTACAAAGATGAATATAATCCAGAGGAATTCATTATTATATAAAATACTTTATTTTCTGGCTTTAGAAGAAACAAAAACTAAAACATTTCCCTGGGACCCTAAGAGTATCATGGGTGCTATGCACTATATCTACTATGTTTAATAAATAAGTCAACCCTAATGAATCTGTTACCTAACCAAAATCTGTGTACCTGATGCTTTGTAAGGTCAAAACTCACAACATCAGGAAGAGGTTTTCTTAGGCTCTGCCAAGAAAGAAATGCCAATCAGCCATAAAGTAGGCAATAAAAGGCTTTATTGGAGTTTGTGCTCCTGGGTAAGGTTCCCCGGTCTGCAGGCTGAGGCCGGGGAAGTCGCACCCAAGCAGGGAATGTAGTGGGGTTTTATTTTCATTGGCTCCCCATGGGAGCTGGGGATCGGTGCCCTCTGAACAAATCAGCAATATAGCATTGGTGGTCTCTTCCTTGGACTCAGGTTACTGTGAGGATGTCCATCTTGGCAAAGTCCAGCCGGAGCTTCCTCCTATCCCTGCCCACACTAACAATCAGAATTTGGAGTAAGGAAAGGTTTATTGAGAAGGTGCTAACTGAGAAGATAGGAGACTTAAAGGTGCCTCAAATCCATCTTGCTTGCTGGACTAGGTTAAATGCCTTTAAGGGGGCGGGGGCATCAGGTATGAAGAAGTGCTGGTGGGGCATACTTTAACTGGAGGAACTTGGAACCGGGCCATTTAGGGGTATCAACACTAGATCTTTCTGGGAAATGGACTCTTGGCTTCTGAAAAGATTCCAATGTTCAAGTTCTGGTTATGTTCTGGTCCTTTGGTTCCAATAGGGGGTGATGGAGAATAAGACTTTTGTTCCAGGTACAATAGAGATCAAAGTTTTCTCCATTGCCCATGCTTCAGGTGCATGGCCCGTTGCCACGGCCTGCTGCCCCTTTAAAACAACTCAGCACCTCATCAAACAGGATAAGACTATTCTGAGTTGGCTCTGCAGTTATAAACCTACTTGTTGGACCAAATACACACATTGGACATGAGAAAGTACTTCTCTGAGATGGAGCTGTTGTAGGTGGGAATTAGGTTCTTCCACATTATCATAAAAAAAGCATTCCAAGGACCTATGCTCAGGAGATAGTGGGGTGGCAAGATGGTTCATTCATGTAGAGACAGAAGCTGCCCCCTGGATTTTTAATGTCCCATCTCCTTCTGTGCTGCCATGGAAAATCAGGGTCAGAAATAGAGTAAATGTCCAGAGGTTCTGTGCCATATCAAAGTCCAGTCCAGTCCAGCATCTGGCTAGCTCAGTGCGTGTTTTCAGATGCAGTCCATTGCTGTGCTGTAGTATTCAGTCTCCCTTTTGGAGCCTGGTGTAGAGTCCCCATGACAATGGGCCACGTGGCTGGCAATGCCACATGCCTGTGAAGAGAGGATGTATGAATGTGAGGATTGGGGTGGGGGTGTAGTGGCCTGCCCAGGAGGGGAGCTAGCTGGTGAATCAATAGGATGAACGTAATGGCTAATGGCCTGCCCAGGAAGGGGGCTCATAGCTGAGTCAACAAGATCAGGGAGAGCAAGAAACTAAATAACTGAGGAGTAAGAACAAAGAAATTCATTTTAACTCCTATCAGCAGTTCCGCTTTCTTGCTTTCTCGCCAGAAGTAAAGGTCTGAGTGGCAGACTGCCCCTCACCCTATATAAACAATTGTTGCCCACTGATTGGGGCCCAGAATTTGGAGACTGCCTCCTCTGGGTCTGCACGTGTAAAATAAAGTTC
>NW_028086053.1:0-1143 GCF_014824575.4 Sturnira hondurensis | reverse complement strand
TTATGATGTGTCCTGCTGTGGGCCTCTTTGAGTCCATCTTATTTGGGACTTACTGTGCTTGCCAGGCTCATGTGTCTTTTTTCTCACCAAGTTGGGATAATTTTGAGTACTATTTCTTTATATAGGTTCTCAATATTTTTCTCTTTATCTTCTCCTCAGTACCCCTATGACACAGAGGTTGTTATACTTGATTATCCAAGAGGTCTCTTAAATTTTCCTCATTTTTTAAAATTATTTCTTCTGTTTGCTGCTCTGATTAGGCATTTTCTGCAATTGTCTTTTAAATTGCTGATTCAGTTCTCTGCATTATCTAATCTGTCATTAATTTCTTCTAATGTATTCCCCATTACTGACATTGTATTCCTCATTCTCTTCAACTGTATTTTTGTTATTTATGCTACTACAGTGTAGAACTGAAGAATATTTTTTTAAAGATTTTATTTATTTATCTTCAGAGGGGAAGGGAAGGAGAGGAGGAGAGAAATATCAATGTATGGTTGCCTCTCATGAGTCCCCTGCTGGGAACTGGCCTGCAACCCAGGCATGTGCCCTGACGGGGAATCGAACCGCGATCGTGTGGTTCACAGACCCAAGCTCAATCCACTGAGCTACACCAGCCAGGGCTAGAACTGAAGAATATTATGCTAAGGAAAATAAGCCAGTCAGTGAAAGACAAATACTATATGATCTCACTTATAAGAGGAATCTAATGAACAAAATAACTAATGAGCAAAATAGAACCAGAAACATGGAAACATGGAACAGAATGACTGCAGCCAGAGGGAGGGGAAGGGGGATAATGGTGGAAAGATGGGGAAAGGACAAGTCAAAGAACATATATGAATGATCCATGGACATGGACAAGGGTGTGGGGATTGACTGTGGGACCGGGGAGGGGCTAGGCACAGGAGGGCAAAGGGGGGAAAATTGGGACAACTGTAATAGAATAACAATTTTTAAAAAAATTAAAATTACCATATGGCCCCATAATCTCACATCTGGATATTTATGGAAGGAAGGAAAGAAGGAAGAAAGGAAGGAAGGAAGTTGGGAAGAAGAAAGGAAGGAAGGAAGGAAGGGGAAAGATAAAGAAAAGGAAAGGGAGGGAAAGAGAAACTATGTTAATTGCAACATTATATGTAA
>NW_028086052.1:0-1385 GCF_014824575.4 Sturnira hondurensis | reverse complement strand
TTTTCTTTCCAGGAACTCAGGTGAATAATTTAACCCGTGTGTGGAACCCACACGCGTGGAACCCACACACGGAATTTTGGCTATTGGTGAGCTCGAATGGGTAGTGAAATCACGGGTCTGTTTTCACTAACCTGTCACTGAGATTTCCCATTTTCTTCAATGTCGAGTGAATGTAGACAGCAGATCAGAGCCAAGCTGGCGACTTTCTCCACAGACTTCCAAAGGGGGGCAGGGCAGGGCAGGGCTGAGGAACCCCGAGATCCTGCCGGGCCCAGTGTGGGCCCAGCGCTCACAAGAGTTCCAGCCGCACTCTCTCGTCATGGGGAGGGAGCTGTAACCTACACTCTGGACACTTACCGGGCCTCTACCGTGTATCAGTGATTTTGCCAGATACTCTGCTCTTTTGTACCCTGCCCTCCCCCCTCCCAGGAAATCCAGCCCTTAGATTTAAAGGGCTGTGTCACTCGCCTGCTCTCTCACTGCATCTAAGAGCCGGGGTGCCACCGGCTTAGTGAAACCTCACTCCTCACCATCCCTTCACCCTCACCACCGAGATACGTTGTATTTCTCTCTATATTTTGAGTACCTGATACGTATCTGGCACAGTGTTACTTACTGCTGCTGTTTTCTCAGTTTCTGCATCTGCACAGTTGGCCCATTCTGCTCCACAGAAATGTAACAAAGATCACAGGACACTCCTTGACACACACATCCGATCCCAGTCTTTGAAATGCTACTAAAATGTACAGACACATAGGTGCAGAGTTCCTCGTAGGCTCTCTTTGTATCTCAGTGTATTACGTCGGACCCCGACTGAATGGAGATGTGTTACGAGGGAATCAAGGTTGGGTGGAGGGGGATGCGGAAATGCAGTGTGACCACCACAAAGGACACAGAGGAGGCTGTAGGGACCTCTCCAACCAGGAAGGCCCTGAGCCGCCATCCTGGAGGGAAGCCAGCGGGCTGGGCCTTGACACCCCTGCCTGGGCCTGCGGAGCAGTGTGACCGTGGCACTTAGCTCCTCGTGGCCGCAGTGGCTCCTGGGAGGGACTGGGCTCTGCAGGGTGGACACCTGTCCTGGGGTTCTTGGCCTTTCCTCTGTCACCTCCATCCTGCTGCTGCGCCAGATCCAGTGAGATTTCGTTTTCTTTATTGTTTTTCGGTTCTGAAATTTCCGTATGTTTCTTCGTGATGTCTTTTTGGTTTTCTTTGCTGTGGCTTTCTCCTTTACCCCTGGTCTCAGGAGTATTCATTCTTTCTTTATTTGGTGCAGCATTTTTAGAATTCCTGCTTCAAACTCTCTGTCAGATAATTCCAACGTCTGTGTCATCTAGCATTTGTCGATTATCTTTTCCCACGTGTGTTGAGGTTTTCCTGATTTTTTG
>NW_028086051.1:0-776 GCF_014824575.4 Sturnira hondurensis | reverse complement strand
ATTTGGTGATAGAACGACTGTGAGCTACAGTGAGTAGCAAAACGAAACGTCCGGAATGTCTGGGCATGGAGCCCGCGATGGCCACAGCCCTGGCGCGCCTGGGAGGCTGCAGGACCGCGTTATCCGGGCTCGGACTGCGGCCTGCATACTTGGAATAGTACTCCATCTCCCTCATTGCAGTTTCATTTGGAAACTACAGATGAGACTGCAGTTTTTAATTTGTCACTTTTCCCATGCGTGGTTATTACAGCCTGCATTCTTAGAATGAAACACTTGGGAGTAAAACGCCTTCTGTGTGTCTTCCACTCTAGGCTGCCCCCCCCCAACAAATGAACCAGCCCCCTAAACTGCATTCAGACGCTCTGTATTAGGAGGTTCTCCAGCGCGGGTCCGTGGTCGCTGCTTCACGGCAGCGACAAACTTCCCCACAGACACCCCATCATTTTATTCTCACCGCATCCAATCAACAAAAATTTTGTCTGAACACCTGATGACCTCAGCCGCGTGCTCCTCTGTGAGAGGGACAGGGGTCAGGGTGAAACCCCCTCATCTAGTTCGTTTGTTTATTCCATTCGGAGGGCGTCCCAGCACCTCACTGAGCTATGAAGTGCAGGGTGTGCGACTGAGGCTCCAGCTCCCCCCGAGTTACAGAGGCATCAGAACAGAGCACCCCCTTAATTACTGCCTCAAACTTACTTCAATGCGAACGTTTGCTGCTAAAGTCAGAAAAATTGTAAAAAGTTAAAAAAATCTTAAAATTATAATTAAAATTTACT
>NW_028086050.1:0-3191 GCF_014824575.4 Sturnira hondurensis | reverse complement strand
TTTTTTGTTCTTTTTCTGCTCAAGCTGTCCTCCCTCCCCTCCATGTATAACTTCTGACCTCCCCCAGAACGTAACTACTAACAGCTTCCCAATGACCAGACGCCTTCCCGATTCCATAAATAGCCGATTAACACACATTTTGTACACAAGCGTATTACCGTATTTTTCGGACCATAAGACGCATGTAGGTTTTAGAGGAGAAAAATAGGAAAACAAATTTTGAAGCAAAAAATGTGGTAAAATATTTAATAACATAAATAACAATATTTCACCAATGTAAATGTGAACAGAACTCAACAGCAGCATTAACAACTATTCTTCCTCCCAAATTTGGGAGGGGAGGGGAAGAAAGATGGGGGGGAGTGCGTCTTGTAGTCTGAAAAATACGGTATATACTGTATTCTTACAATAAAGTGAGCTAGAGAAAAGAAAGTGCTTTGGACAATCACAGAGAAAACACAATCACAGTATTTCCCCCCAAAATAAAATCCGCGTATAAGGGGACCCACGCTGTGCCAACCTGTGCCATGTTTACTTAAGGACCAGCAGGCCCCTTCCCACGGGGGACTCACGTAATTGCCGGCCAGGTCAGGATGGTTCTTCTCTATGCCGTCATCCAGGATGGTAACCACCACGTTCTTCCCCGTGTAGCCTCGATTCCACGCCGCCTGCACGTTCATTTCCGACCGGCAGCGAGTACCCTTGGGCCCGCAGTGCTGGGGGCACAGAGAGAGAGACACAGGGGCGCTCTTGACCCAGAGCTGACCCCAGGCGCGGCCAAGCAGAGGCCCTCTGATGCTCGGGAGCGGGAGCGGGTGGGCGAGAGCGCCGCCCCTTCTCCCCTAGTTCCAGAAGAGCCCAAGGGTTGCGTGTGTGGGGTGGGGAGCTTCTCTCCTCATGCATGTTCTGTGCCTGCCAATCTATCGTTTTCCTAGGACATCATCTCTCTTTGGGGGTCTCGTCCAGGGGCTCATGGTCACCACTGAATGAGCCTCATGGCCTTCATCAAAGTGCTTCCCAGCTTTGATGGGAACAGGCCCCCCCAGGGATTTGCACATAATTTTTAAAAATCCACAAGAAAGCAGGTGCCGCCCAGCGTGAAAGCGGAGGTTTACACCCAAGGTGCAGTGAGTGCGTGAGTCTGTTTGGAGTGTGGTGGGGGGTGGGGTGGGGATTAACCTGCCCCAGATACGCGCCCTGCAGCTGGGGGTCGGAGGCCAGACAGGCCACGCCCTACTCACCATGTACCACATGTTGGACCAAAGGGGGTCGATGAAATTCAGGGTGTGGGGGTCACTCTGCGCCTGTCTCTTCACCCTGCGTTTGACTTCTTGCTGTTGGAGCCATTTCACCTGTCAGGGAGAAATGCAGTTACGGTTTATTTTATTTTACTTGCTTATTCGTTTTTATTGAATGTATTGGGTGTGACACTGGTTCATTAAATTGCATGGGTTTCAGGTGCACCACCCTGTAACACGTCACCTGTAGGTTGTATTGTGGGTTCGCCCCCCAAGTCCGGTCTCCCTCCATCACCGTGCATCCCCACTTCACCCTCCCTAATGGTCATCACCGCCCTCAGCAACGTTGTCGTCTGTGTCAGTGAGTTTCTTTGTTTCCTTAATCCCGTCACCTTTTTCTGCCCAGCGCCACAGCCCCCCACCCCACGACCTATTCTAAAAGAGCTCTCCTGGTTTTAGGAGCTGGCCTTTTCATGAATGCCCGTGTCCTATTAGATGTCTGCGAGCAGAAGTTCCCAGGGGACATTTTCACTTCAAAGCCGCCACAGTGGAAAGATGAGAACCTGTCCGTGTGTGTGGCGGGGACAACAGTGCCCCTCGGGTCTGTGAGATAACGCCACGAAAAGAGAAAGAATAAAGACCTTGGGGCTTTGTCCACTGCCTGCGAACCCTGGTCACCAGAACTGAAAGGAATGATGAGAGAGGAGAGAAACTGGTCAAAGGGATACCAGAAGTCAGAAGCAAGGTGTTTTCCAGTGAGGACATGAATAAGTAAAGGACACCTTTGCTCTTCCACAGGACGAAAGGCTTAGAAAGAAGTGTGGCCGCCTGTCCCACCACCTGCATATCTAGGAAACACCAGCAGATCAGTGCCTCAGACACACCGCAAAGGGCTCAAAAGCAGTTTCGGATTCGGCCCCCGAACAAGCCTCGGCCCCAAGCCCTCGTCCATTTATAATCCCCATTGATCGACAGGTAGGTCCATGGAGAAGAAGAGTATCCAATGGGATGTTTCGCGCCTCACGCCCTCTGATGGTGCTTTGCGAGTTCCCCGTATACTGCTGTCTGAACCAGAAAGCTTTCCTTGGCCTAAAACACCCAGGACGGCATTTCTGCATCTGCTAAACACGCGGTGATAGCTCAGAGCAGCGCGTCTGAGCTAACGGCGCCACGCTCCCCGGCACGCTCCCGTGAGACTCCTGCCCCATGAGACTCACCGCCTGTCTGCCTAACACCCAGGCCTTCCGACTGCTCTGCCGGAGAGGCGACACTTCCCGTTCGGAGAAGGCGGGGAAGTCAGTCAATTCAGTCAAGTGATGGGGGGGAAGCGTGTTGCCAGACGTCACAAACTCATCCTCGAGGGGGATGAAGGAGTGTGGGCCTCCCTGTGCCCCCCCATAGCTGGGCTGTAGGGTGACACTCAACATGGACACATGGTTCTGAGCGGGCGACAGTGTGGGGTCCCCAGCACAGTTTGGGGCTCCCCCTCTGGCGGAGGCTCGGGCAGCCTGCTCCCTGTGACCGACAGCTAAAGACTTTTTAAAAAAGACTTGACAATTTTAAAAGAGATTTTACTTATTTGTTCTTAGCAGGGAAGGGAGGGAGAGAACGAGAAAGAAAATATTGATCCGTTGCCTCTTGCATGTGGCCCAACTGGGGACCGAACCCACAACCCAGGCATGTGCCCTGAGCAGGAATTGAACCGGCGACCTTTCACTTTGAAGGACAACGCTCAAACCACTGAGCCATGCCAGCTGGGGCTCAATTAAGCGTCTTCAGATGAGATCATCCTGGACCATCTCAGTGTGGCTTAAGGCTAATGACAGTGTCCCCACAAAAGAAAGGCAGATGGACAGCTGAGATGCTGAAGGAGAAGCTCTCCCCGTGGACAGAGAAACAGGGATTGGAGGGATGCAGCCACAGGCCAAGGAATGTCCAGGACCACCAGAAGCC
>NW_028086049.1:0-857 GCF_014824575.4 Sturnira hondurensis | reverse complement strand
AAATAATTTTTCAGTTAACCCAACAGCTATTATTTTTGCTTAGTGTTTTAACATGACAGTAATAAACTTCACTTCCAAAGTTAACATAAGTGACAGAGTTACAGAATGGTTATAACAGGTATGCAGACTGGTGGTAATGTGAGTTGACTGTGTTGAATGGTGGCCCCCCCAAAAGATAGGTTCATATGTAACCCTCAGAACTTGTCTGTGTGATCTTATTTGGAAAAAAGGATGTTTGCAGATATAATTAAAAATATTGAGGCCCTGGCTGGTGTAGCTCAGTGGATTGAGCACGGGCCTGTGAACCAGAGGATCGTGGTTCGATTCCCAGTCAGGGCACATGCCTGGGTTGCAGGCCAGTTCCCTGCAGGCCAACTCCCAGCAGGGGACACACAAAAGGCAACCATACATTGATGTTTCTCTCCCTCTCTCCTTCCCCTCTAAAGATAGATAAATAAATAAAATATTTTTTAAAAAATATTGAGATGTAATAGATCACCCTGGATTATCTGGGCGGAGCCTATATCCAGTAACTGTTGTCATTTGAAGAAAGGCAGAGGGGGATCTGAAACACAGCCGGGAAGACCATGTGAAGATGGAGGCAGACACTGGAGTTACTGGGCCACAGGCTACGGAATGTGTCCTGGAGCCACCGGACACTGAGGGAAGCAAGGCAGGACTCTCCCTTAGAACCTTCGGAGAGCATGGCCCTGCTACACTTAGATTTTGAACTTGTGGCCTCTTATAACTGTAAGAGAATAAATGCTTGATATTTTAAGCCATCGGGTTTATTGTAATTTGTTATGTCAATGCTTGGAAACTAATACAGAATATTATATATATATATATATATATAT
>NW_028086048.1:0-637 GCF_014824575.4 Sturnira hondurensis | reverse complement strand
TGGAAAAGATTTTTCAAATTTGAAGAGCCCTTTGTAGGAGGATTAGTTTCTTTTTTTTTTTCAAAGATTTTATTTATTTATCTTTAGAGGGCAAGGGAAGGAGAGAGGGAGAGAAATATCAATGTATGGTTGCCTCTCGTGGTCCCCTGCCGGGAACTGGCTTGCAACCCAGGCATGTGCCCTGACTGGGAATTGAACCGCCATCATGTGGTTCTCAGGCCTGTGCTCAATCCACTGAGCTACACCAGCCAGGGCTGTAGGAGGATTAGTTTCTAATTAACATACCTGACTGATGATGTTTCCCACTTACCCCTCAAAAATATATTTTCATGCAAATCAGTGGGAAACATTACAATCCTTGCTTTAAACAAAATATGTCAAGATTATGTGCTTAAGCTGAATTTTGAAAAGATGCATAAGAACTTGGAGAGAATATTCTAGATTTTTTATGTCTAAATTAAATTCTGTTATTTTAAAAGTGTGATTATTCTATTTTGACTCAATAATTGTTTATTTCTTGATTATAACTAGCTGTCTCTCTTGAATCCCAGCACAAATCTTTTACATAGTGCCATGATTATAGATGAGACACCTTTGACCAGAAGGTGTTTAGCCCAGGCCTTGGCCCAGCAGTTTT
>NW_028086047.1:0-1633 GCF_014824575.4 Sturnira hondurensis | reverse complement strand
AATCCATCAAGAAGACATAAACATTGTAAATATATATGCACCCAACATAGGAGCACCTAAATACATAAGGAAAATCTTGCAGGACTTCAAGAAAGATATTGACAGCCACATAATTATAGTAGGGAATTTTAACACCCAACTGTCAAAAATGAATAGATCTTCCAAACAAAATATCAACAAAGATATTGTGGCATTGAACAATGCCCTAGATGAAATGGACTTAACTGATATTTATAGAACTTTTCATCCCAAAGAACCAAAGTACACATTCTTTTCAAATGCACATGGTACATTTTCAAAGGTAGACCACATGATATGACACAAAACAAGCCTCAACAAATTCAAGAAAATTGAAATCATATCAAGCATTTTCTTCAACTACAAAGGATGAAAAGTAGAAACTAACCTCAAGGAAAAAAACCCAAAACACTCAAAATCATGGAGATTGAATAGCATGCTATTAAATAATGAATGGGTCAAGGATTAGATCAAGGAACAAATCAAATAGTTTCTGAAAACAAATGAAAATGAACTCACAGCAACCCAAAACTTATGGGAACCCAGTGAAGGCAGTCGTGAGAGGGAAGTTTATAGCAATACAGGCCTGCCTAAAAAAGACAGAAACAGGCCCTGGCTGGTGTAGCTCAATGGATTGAGTGCAGGCCTGTGAACCATACAATCGCGGTTCGATTCCCAGTCAGAGCACATCCCCGCAGGGGCCAGTTTCCAGCAGGGGATGCACGAGAAGCAACCATACATTGATGTTTCTCTTCCTCTCTCCTTCCCTTCCCCTCTAAAAATAAATAAACAAAATATTAAAAAAAAATAAAAAAGATAGAAACATTTCAAATAAACACCCAACCCCTACACCTACAAGAACTGGAGGAACAATAACCAAGACAGCACAGAGCAAGTAGAAGGAAGGAAATAACCAAGATCAGAGCAAAATTAAATGACATAGAGATTAAAAGCACAATTCTAAGGATCAAGAAATCCAGGAGCTGGTTCTTTGAAAAGATAAACAAAATTGACAAGCCTTTAAGCACACTCATCAAAAANAAAAAGAGAGGACCCAAATAACACAATCAGAAATGAAAGAGGAGAGATTACAACTGACACCACAGAAATACAAAGCATTGTAAGAAATTATTATGAAGAACTGTACGCCAAGGAATTCGAAAACCTAAGGGAAATGGGCAAATTTTAGAAAAATATACTCCTCCAAAACTAAATGAAGACGAAGCAGAAACCTTGAACAGACCAATAACAGCAGATGAAATTGAAGCAGTAATCAAAAAACTCCCGACACACAAAAGCCCTAGACCAAATAGATGGTTTCACAGGAGAATTTTACAAATTTTTTAAGGAAGAGATAACCCCTATCCTTCACAGACTATTTTTTTAAAATCCAAGAGGATGGAAGACTCTCAAATTCTTTTTATGAAGTGATCATCATCTTAATTCCAAAACCGATAAGACGTAACAAAGAAAGAAAACTTCACGCCAATATCGCTGATAAATATAGATGCTAAAATCCTCAACAAAATATTGGCAAACTGCATCCAGCAATACCTTAAAAAAATCATACACCATGACCAAGTGGGATTCATCCCAGGGATACAAGAATAGTACA
>NW_028086046.1:0-1448 GCF_014824575.4 Sturnira hondurensis | reverse complement strand
GCAGTCAAAGTTAAGCAGGAGACCCTGACTGTTAGATAAAAGAACCCCTCCCCACAGGCAGAAATGCCTCCTCTCTGTGGACAAGTGCTTGCCAATTGTCACCGCTTTCCTTTGAGCCAATCATAGATATCCTCCATCTAATAAAACTCTCCTAATGGAAAAAAGTCAACTATATATGATTCCATTTATGGAAGGACTAGACTATAATGATACAGAGAGAACATATGCGGGATTACCAGGGATTGGGGGCTGGGGCGGGATACAGTTTGACTATTAAAGAAAAAATTAGGTAGTTTGGGGGACTAATAGAACAGCTGTCTCCTTATTGTGTTTATGGTTACATAAATGTATAAACTCATTAAAATTTATATAGAACTATGCCGTAGTTGGTGCAACCTAGTGGACTGAACACTGACCTGTGAACCAAAGGGTCACTGGTTCCATTCCCAGTCTAGGGCACATGCTTGAGTTGTGGACCAGGTCCCCAGTAGGGGGCACAAAGAGGCAACCACATGTTGATGTTTTTCTCCCTCTTTTTCTCCAATCCTTCCCCTTGTCTAAAAATATATAAATAAAATTAAAAATATTCATAAAACTACATATCAATACAAATCAATTTTATGTATGATAATAAAATATATATTAAATATTTAAACAGGTTACGATCTAATCCCAAAAGGAAAGTTTCTGGTATCAAAATGAGACATGACTTAAAAAGCAAAATAAATAAATGTTCTTTGCAGAATATAGCAGCATGAGTTTTAGCTCTCTGTAATTAAACATATTCTACAGTAATAACATTGAGAACTCCACCATTATGTGGAGACCCACACATATACATAAGCATGCATGGTTAATCATAAAGTTCTATGATTGTGAATGTTAACTTTCTCATCAACAGTAATTGAAAGAGCCATTAAACTAATATTTGATTATAGATACATAACCCTTACCATCTGTTCTACATACCTTTCAGCTGAATTTTCTTCACTCTGTTCTCACTGTCAATAACTTTAATCAAATCATTTGGTGTGAGAATATAACATAACTAACTTTAAAAACTTTTTAAAGTAAAATTAAGAGTTATGAACATAATTTTAAAGGAATCAATAAGGTTTTAAGTTCCTTCATTACTCCAGTGAAGTCAATAAAGAAAATTGTGTCCAGTTAGGCTTGCCATATACAAAATCCCTGTGTTTTATCTGAGACTGCTAAATTCAGTGGCTAATTTTATGTGTCACTTTGTGTTGGGAACTTCCCTGCCTGGTTTCAGAAGCTGTAATCTCCCATGGCTGAGGCTGAGTAAAGGACTTTGGGACCCTAAACCACTAAGGAGACAAAGCTTATCTCCCTAGCAGGGGCACTCCCTCCACCCCCTTTACTTCACCCTGCTTGTCCCAGGGCAGATGACCAGTTAGCCAATGACAGATAACATTCCTCAAGGGAGG